>NW_026746713.1:0-2256 GCF_022355385.1 Mustela nigripes
AACAGGGGGCCCAGCTGGGCCACACTGACCAGGATGCAGTCCCTGTCCTTGACGAGCTCACACCCTGGTGGGGGACGCAGGCACATCTCCCTTTCACAGGGCTTCCCTCTGTATCTTCTCTCTCCTCTCCATGTGTATCTCTTCCACGGACACTTCTTGGATTTAGGACCCTCTCGAATAATCCAGAATGATCTCATCTTTGGATCCTTGACTTGAATACATTTGCAGGGACTCTTTTTCCAAAGTCGTCATAGTCACAGCTTCTGGATGTGGGCGTATTTTTGGAGGTCATCTATCCATCCACTCCACTTCCCCTGTCCGAAGTTACCTGCCCTCTGCTTCATGCCTTCAGGTTCCAGAGAGATGTTAAATATTCAGAGCAACAATGCTAATGACTTCATTTGTTATCTCTCTGCATTATCAGAGAACTCCTGGAGACCGTACTGCCTTTGTCAAGAGAATGGCTTTCTAGGAGCTGGACTATCAGGTCCCACTGGAGCCCCTGGAAAAGAGGCCTCTGGGAAAGTCCTCTGGTACCAGCTGCCTTCCCAGGAGATCACAACACCCTGGATTTGCCCCTGTGCTCCAGTCACAGGAAGGCATGGCAGAGTGGGAAGCAGGGTTTCACCATTCCATCTCCTCCTGGCTTTCTATATAACATTTGCTTCTCTCTGTTCCCAACCCTTCCCTTCCAGCCCAGTTGATAGTAGCCCTACACAGTGCTGAGTAATTTCCAATATCTTTTGGGGGGCTTGCTTTATTTATTTATTTACTTATTTATTTTACTTATTTATTTATCTAATTTTACTTATGAGAGAGTATGTGTGGGAGCACAAGCTAGGGGACGGGGTGGGTAGGGCAGAGAGAATCTTAAGTAGGCTCTATGCTCAGCATGGAGCCCAATGCAGGGCTCAGTCTCCTGACTCTGAGATCATGACCTGAGCTGAAATCAGGAATCAGACACTTAACTAACCAAGCCACCCAAGTGCCCCAATTTAGAAATATCTTGCTTACTCCTTAAAAAATTCCTGTCTGTGTGTTCCTGAGTATCTATATTGCATTTCACGGAAGAAGACACTGAGGCTTTGAGGTCCAATGGCTGAGCCAAAACTTAAAGCCAGGCTGTCTCTTGCTCCAAATCCATACTCTTAACTAATCCCCTTAGGAAGATTCTGCAGGTCTTTTCATGGTGCTGCTCTTGGACGTGGGCTGTTGGGAGCATGATGGAGTGGTCAAGAGACCCATGGTGGAGGACACTGGCCCTGCTTCCAGAAAGTCAGGATGATGGAGTGTGATAGTTGATCCTTGAGGTCAAGAGTGTGTGTGTTTATTTATTAATGCCACCATGTCTGAGAGACCCCTTTCTTTTTAGGCATGAGCAGTCTCAGATCAGCAAAATTGAAAAGGATGCATGTGTGAAAGGACCAAGTGGATCCTCCCCAGGGTTTTCATGTGAGCATGAGTAAAGACAAGAACAGGGAAGAAAATACCATTGAGAAAACAAGTCTAAGTTTATGGTAAGGTGAAATGCTTTCGATGCCCGTAAAGGTATTAAGTAACCCCATTTTCCCAGGCCAAGCAGGAAGAACGTTTACCCTGGTGATGGTCTGTTGGGCTTAACTGCCTTCCCTCTCAGGAGGGACAGAAACCAACATTAATTGGATTTTCAGACTATTTCCCTTGTGTTACTTAATCCCCAAATGATCCCTTGAGGAAGATGTTACTGCCCTCATCTTACAGACAATGCAGAGGGTGGTTGTGGTTTGCCCAAGGTCACTGGATGAGTCAAGGGCAAAACCACGATTTGAGCTTATGTCTTCTCACTCCAGTTTCAGAGTTCTGCTTTATATTGTGGCTCCACGGTGATTTGAAGACCCTGCGGTGCTTGATTGCCTGGTTAGACATGGGGAAAGAGCCACTTGTCTTATAGCAAGGTGAAATCAAGAAACACGGAAAGTCATGAGTGGTTTCCCCAACCACCATGTGCCTCCTTATCCCCCACCTGACTATGTCCACCTCTGCCTAGAAGACTCCTTCTGGAACCCACTGTCTCATCTCTTTGAAACTTTCTGGATCCACCCCTCTTTGGCCCCAAGTAGAATAGCTGTTCTTTTTATATACTCCCTCGGACCCACATAAGTATGTGTGTGTTACTAATAGGACACTTTTAATATGCCTGCCTTCCCCACCAGGATGTGAGCTCGTCAAAGACAGGGACTGCATCCTGGTCAGTGTGGCCCAGCTGGGCCCCCTGTT
>NW_026746714.1:0-2256 GCF_022355385.1 Mustela nigripes
CCTGAGCAACACCCAGACAGCTGACCGCACCCTGAGCCCATAAGACCCGCCGTGGCCTTAGGTCATCATCTCTTCCCAACCTCAGTTTTCAGGCTTCAGAACCTAGACCTTATCTCCAATCACTGCCCAGCGGTGATTGTGATGCAGAAATCAGAACTCTTCCTTACCCATGGCAAGAAAACTTGTGGTTGGCATGTTGTCCAACGTTCAGTTTAGGGGAAACCAGCATTCACCCTGAGGTCACGCCCATTCTTGAGTGCTACGAGGGCATAAATACGCATTGTGACCCTCAGCGTGAGTCCTGTCCTCTAGTACGTCCTCTCAGTGGCTAGAACATTAGATCCATAATGGCTAGACATGTCCCTAGGCCCCAAATTTAAAACAGATTTCTGGTTGTCCAATCGCCCCTCCCCAGGGCTCTACTCTGGAATCCCTCATTTGGTGGGGTTTGAAAAACAAAACAAAACAACGACAACAACAACAAAAAACGGACTTCTTCCATCCCACAGAATGACCCCAATCTCTATGGACGGGGCCAAACCCCCAGAAAGTAAGACTCGTCCATTTCCCATGAAGTCACCCGGATATTTCATGAACATGAATGGCACGATATCCAGAGATAAAAACATGAGCAAGAGCCTCACACTCGCCCATTTTTCATATCCCAAAGAGTTCTCCTCATGGTTTGTAGATCAGTCCTGCCATACCTATGACCCGAATCATATTCCGAGTTTGTGTTTTCAGACAACTGTCCAAACAGCCCAGGCCTACACACCCTATATGCTCAGGCCCCTGGAGCCATCCTGAGGACTGTACTTGCCCTCTCCAAGGGAATTCTCTGTGCCCATTCCAATGACCAAAACTCTACTAATAGAATAAACCTCCAAAGTCCCTTAGGCCATCCCAATAGTGGTGGCATGCCAGGACAAACAGGAGCAATCTGAGCACATCTGAGAAGCTACCTGCACTCAGACTTGTAGACTGTTATCCCTAGAGGTAAAAACGAATGAACAGGCCCCTAGGCCCTAATCGGATCCATTGCTTTGGTTTCCAGGCATCTTCCTCAGAGGCCTGGATTTCAGTACCAGCATATGGCTGTTTCTTGACTCACCCATCAGAGCAAATCTCATCTACACATAGGAAACTTGCACGTTGGAGGTGTGTCAAAGCCTCTTTTTAGGAGAACACTTAGGGCCCCATTGCCACCACTTCATTCCAAGGTCTCCATAGACACAAAATCATATTAGGACACATCCACGGGAGAGTCCAATTCAACTCAGCATATTCAGTTGCTCCGCGAAATCCAGCAGATCTAACTTGTCTTGTTGCTAGGAGACAATTGGAATGCGAAGTGGCCTACCCCGCCATCCATCCTAAGAACCCTGCTCAGAATCATTGGCCTGGAGCCAACCAACAGGTCTCAATTGTCCTGCAGAAGAAACTTTGCAGTTGGGAGCTTCTCACATCTCCCATCGTGAGAAACCCCCATGGCCTCGTGATACACCCCCCTTCATGAAGGGGCCTTCAGGGACATAAGGTACAACCTGAGAAATAGTCTGATCCTCACCCTGACTACAGATGCACGAGATCTCGATTCAGGTCTGTATATTGTGCCTGCCATGTCCTCACCCAGAAACCTAAGCCTAGCTGGTGTCCTCAGACTTCCATCCTCACACTAATGGCCCACAAGCCCTCCAGTTTGGCAATCCAGAATTACAATGCAGCGCTCTGCTTTCCCTCCAGGAGAAAAACATTGCCCTCTGGGGCTACCCAGAAACCCGAAATGAAGATCAACCTGCACGCCACTTGGCTGTACCCAAAATATATAGGCTGACCTAGGCAGTAATGCCCTTTCTGACAGAGGTTGAGCCTGGACCTCCTGGCCCCACGCAGACAGCTTGCCGCTCACTGAGCACATAGGACCAGCCATTGCCTTAGGTCTTATCTCTTCCCAACCTCGGTTTTCAGGATTCAGATCCTAGACAATATCTTCAATCAATGCCCAGGTTTGAAAATGATGCAGAAATCAGAACTCCTTCCCAATGTCAAGAATCTTGTGGTTGGCTTGTTGTCCAACGTTCAGTGTAGTGGAAAACTGTTTGTCCGATGAGGCCCCACCATTGCTCGCGGGCCACATCGGTGGCAAAGTCACATTGTGACCCACAGCCTTAGCCCAGTCCTCAGGTAAGGCCTCTCAGTGGCTGGATGAAGAGACAGCATATTGGGCTTGCCATGCCCCTATGCCCCAATTTTTAA
>NW_026746715.1:0-1267 GCF_022355385.1 Mustela nigripes
CAGATCAAATAGGTAAAAATCTGGATACAGGCCAGAAAAAAAAAAAAAAAAGTAGCAAAACTCAAACATATGAGCAGAAGTAATTAATCATGAAGTTGAGGTCCAGAAAGAACACTGAAAAGTCATTTGCCTCTTCCTCCAGCCTCCAGCCCAACTCCCTTTAACTACTCTGAGGTGAATATATATACCAGTGGCTCCCAGACATAAACCTATGGGTGGCAGGGCTAAGACTTATTAAAGAGGCCCAAAAATCCATATGAGCAGCAAATGTTGGCTGGGACTGACTAAGCAATACAGCTCACCAAACACAAAATAACACTGATTAACTGCATCTCAAGTTTAATAACTTTTCTTAGAAAGCTCTACATCCACTATGGTGCTCAAACTCACAACCCCAAGATTAAGAGTCACATGCCCTCCTGACTGAGCCAGCTAAGCACCCCTACCCATATTTAGATACTGATCTCAAAGTGATTTCATAGCAGTTTTTCTTTTTCAAATGGTTTCTCAAACAACAGACCACGTTAAGTATCATTACACTCAGGGTTGAGAAGAGGGGACAATGATATGTGAATATTTTTAAAAGTTAACTTTTTGTAAAAGAATAACATACATACATGTGAATATTTTTTACATTAAAATGTTAGAAATTACTGTACTACACATTTTTATCAAAGATCCAGAACATGTTTGCATATTTTACACATTCACTTTATTCCAGGGCTTCTTAATCTTCATAGGCAGTAAGGTCTTCATAAAGTCTAATCTAAATTCTTCCTGCTACATTTTTACCTGAGCTTAATTTATTATTCCTTTCTGAAGTTACAGGATGATTACTACAGTTTGTCATTGAGCCAATGACTATTAACTTACCCTCTATTCTAGGTACCTCTACTTGAGGTACAAATATGCCCACACAGAGTTATATCTCAATGCTTACCTTATATTCTCTAGAACAACAGAACAATACCACCTAATAGAACTTTCTGCAATGATGGTAATATTCTATACCTGTGTTGTTCAGTACAGTAGCAACTAACCACATGTGACCACTGAGCACTTAAAATGAGCCAGTGATCATAGAACCAAAACAAATGACCCTATAATTTGTATGAAACCACAAAGGATCCTGAATAGCCAAAGCAATCTTGAAAAAGAAAAATAAAGCTGGAGGTATCACAATCCCAGATTATAAAATATACTATAAAGCTGTAGTAATCAAAATAGTATGGAACTGGCACCAAAAAAAAAAAAAAAAAAAAAAAAA
>NW_026746715.1:1367-2255 GCF_022355385.1 Mustela nigripes
AACAAAAAAAAAAAAAAAAAAAAAAAAGACATGTTCATCAAAGGAACAGAATAGAGTCCAGAAATTAACCCATGTTTATATGGTCAAGTAATCTATGACAAAGGAAGTAAAAATATACAATGGGAAAAAGAGAGTCTCTTCAACAAATGGTGCTAGGAAATTGGACAGCTACATGCAAAAGAATGAAACTGGACCACTTTCTTATACCGTACAGAAAAACAAACCCAAAATGTATTAAAGACCCAAATGTGAGACTGGAAATCATAAAACTCCCAGGAGAAAACATAGGCAGTAATTTCTTTGACACAGGCCATAGAAACATTTTCTAGGTCTATCTCCTCTGGCATAGAAAACAAAAAGGCAACATACTGAATGAGAGAAGACATTTGAGAGGATGATATATCTTATAAGGGGTTAATATCCAAAATACATAAAGAACTTATACAGCTCAACACCCCCCCCCAAAATAATCTGATTAAAATGGGACAGAGGGCCTGAATAGACATTTTTCCAAACACATACAGACAGCCAACAGACACATGAAAAGATGTTCAGCATCACTATTAATTGAAATATAAATCAAAACCACAGTGAGAAACCACCTCACACCTGTTAGAATGGCTAAAATTGAAAGAACAAGAAATAACAAGAGTTGATGAGGATGTAGAGAAAAAGGAACCCTCATGCGCTGTTAGTGGGAATGTAAATTAGCGCAGCCACTGTGCAAAACACTATAGAGGTTCCTCAAAAAATTAAAAATAAAAATACCATAGGATCCAGTAGTTGTACTACTGAGTAGTTACCCAAAGAAAATGAAAACATTAATTCAAAAAGATAAATGCCCCCCATATTTACTGCAGCATTATTTACAAGAGCCAAGATATGAGA
>NW_026746716.1:0-2255 GCF_022355385.1 Mustela nigripes
CCTGAGGCCACTTTGTGACGATGACTGTTGTGATTCCAACACCCAGTATGGACAAAACCAGTGGGCAGCACCTGCTTCTTTCATAGTTGTGCAAAAGTATGGACCCTTTCTGGCGAACATATGAGTTAGGCTGTTTTTCTGATTTTGTTTTGCTTTTAAACTCCCATGACGAAATCCTAGCAGACAGTGTCCTCTGAATGGACACATCAAACCATATGAAAGCCAATTTGCAATTGCTTTTAAAAATTGCAAAACAAATACTGCTTTGGAGGACAAGGGGAGATGGAGAGGAGAAGAGAGTTGAGGGAAATTGGAAGGGGAGGTGAACCATGAGAGACTATGCACTCTGAAAAACAATCTGAGGGTTTTGAAGGGGCAGGGGGTGGGAGGTTGGAGGAACCAGGTGGTGGGTATTATAGAGGACACAGATTGCATGGAGCACTGGGTGTGGTGCAAAAACAATGAATACTGTTACACTGAAAAGAAAAACAAAAAAACAAATACTGTTTTAACAAGATTTATTTCTATCAGAGGCTGCTGCAGACTATTGGGCCCAGGACTAATAAAAGGACAGGGGTTTATTTCTGGTCCTCTGGGGCAAGCATTTCCCTACATTCTGGAAGTTGCAACATCCTGTTGATTTGATTCTGTAGCTTTCTCTCCAGTTCCCTCCACCCAGATTAAACATGCTTTATTTATTTAATATTTAAGGGTGGGAATTTAAATTGTTACTGTTCTAAAAATTTCTCGGCACTTTTACAATATCCTTTTACATAATGGGAGCTACTACCACAGGCTGAGAATCAGAGTTTTAAGGCAATATTCAAAGGAATGAATGGGACACAGAGCCTGCAGGGAAAAATAAATCAACAGAGAACAAACGTGACACAGAGTTAAGGAGGGGAGAAAATCAGCAGGGAATTTAATTGGTAAAAGAACCCTCAGATTCTGCTTTGGAATTTCAGCATAACAGTATTCAGAACCTTGGTTTGGGGGGAGGGTTATATTTGTGTTACTGACAGGGGGACTAAGTTGACTCAATTCAATTCAAAAAGAAATATTTTTGAGAAGGTGCCACATTATGGGCAGTTTGGTGGGCATGAAAGGGAACACTAAAGATAAATAAAATGTTTATTCCCTTGAGGAACTCCAAACCTGCCAGGGAAAAGGAATGGTCAACTGAGTCAGGAAACAGTTAACAACTATGTTCACTAAGACAGGACCAGAAATCACACCCCAGTCACCTTCAAATTCCAGCAAAACTGGACTTCCTTTCCAGAACTGGCCTAATCTAAACCTTAGAGAGAAATTTCCATGGGAAATATCTCTAGAATAGGGTTCTAGGGAAATGTTTGGATTTTTTTTAATCATACTTACCTCCAGGATAATCAAGATCTCAAAGAAATCATCCAAAAAGAATCTACAGAGATGTTAGAGAGCTCCCCACCCCACCCCTAGACCATGTAGGGAGCTTTGACTCCTTTCCTTGTGTCGTCCCCTACAGATGGGGTCTTCAAATATTTACTGGATGTATCCGAGGGAAATTGGTACAATACAATTATTATTGTTATGGACTGAATTGTGTTTCCCTCCGCCTCCAAAAATACCCCTATATTAAAGTCCTAAGCCTCAGGACCTCAGAATGTGACCCTATTTGAAAACAGGGTCATTTGCAGATGTAGTTTGTTAAGAAAAATGTTATTACACTAGACACTACTCAGATAGGACTGGTGTCCTATCTCTCTCTCTCTTTCTCTCTCTCTCTCTCTCTCACACACACACACACACACACACACACACACACGAGAATGTCATATGAGAATGAAGGTAGAAATCAGAGGGATGCTTATATCAGCCAAGGAACATCAAAGGTGGACAGAGCTAAGAGAGAGGAATGGGCCAGTTCCTTCCCTCATGGTCTTCAGAAGAAACTCACCCTGCTGACATCTTGATCTTGAATTTCTGACCTCCATTACTGTGAGACAATATTTTTTTTTCAAGTCAGCCAGTCTATGGTATTATGTTAGGGAACCTATAGCAACCTAATGGAATCATGTTTTAATTTTCTTCTCTCTGATTACCAGTAACAGAGAATATTAGGTGGCTTTGTTTACTGGTTGTAATTTCAAAGGGAATTTATGAGTACTAAGAAGTCACTAAGATAACAGAATGACTTCATGATGTCGTGTCACACAAGGTATGCCTTTCAGAAGTGTCTTTACTGGAGTTTCTGGAATGCTTCAATGTGTGGACCC
>NW_026746717.1:0-2255 GCF_022355385.1 Mustela nigripes
GGACACGTGGAGGCTCTCTGTTCACCCCTGAATATTACAGATTAGGATAGAAGCCCTAGAGCAACAACTGACTGCACAGCCCGCCTAGTTGGCTCTCACCTGTGGTCTCCAAGAGCGAGGCTGGGTGCCCTGTCCAAGGGCCACTGTGTTAGTTTACCCTGGGCCTTTCTCATGCCTTTTGAGAACTGTCCAGAAGATGTGAGTATAAATTAAACATCATTCTTTTTTTTTAATATCTGACTCACCAACAGGCAGTAATAGCTTTCTATTTTTTGCCCATCATAGTAGCCACAATACCTGATTTGTAATAGGTACCTCTTGTTTATTTATTTATTTATTTTTAATTTTTTTAAAATTTATTTTCAGCATAACGGTATTCATTATTTTTGCACCACAAAATGTTTGAGGTGCTCCAGTGCTCCATGCAATCCGTGCCCTCTATAATACCCACCACCTGGTACCCCAACCTCCCACCCCCCGACCCTTCAAAACCCTCAGATTGTTTTTCAGAGACCATAGTTTCTCATGGTCCATCTCCCCTTCCAATTTCCCCCAACTCCCTTCTCCTCTCTATCTCCCCATGTCCTTCATGCTATTTGTTATGCTCCACAAATAAGTGAAACCATATGATAATTGACTCTGCTTGACTTATTTCACTCAGCATCATTCTTGCTACCAGCAGTGAGATCCTTGTTGGTTAGTTGCCAGCTAATTTGGGGTGGCCTGTGCCTTGCTTGGAGTCCCCAGTCCTGAAGAGGTGAGGTGGCTTTGCGAGGAAGGGAATGGCAGGAGGGACAGTAGAGCCCTGCAGGCTGTTTCCTGGGGCCTGTAAAAATAAACATTTTAATGCTTCCAAATGATTTGACTTCAGACTTAATAATATTATACCGTGCAGCTCCAAGAGCTCTCAAAAATCCTTTAGCACAACTTCCTCCTTCCAGACCAGTATCAAATAACCAGGGTGAGCCCTCTTCCAAATGATCGCTTCGGTACACAGCCATCTGGGACTCGAAAACAAAGGTGATTGAGTACGAACCACAAGGAAGGCTCAGGGTCAGGCAGAGCACATCGGCATCACCTGGGTCTGGGTCAGTGAGCAAACTTGGCAATGATGCGCCTGGAATAACTTCCTCCAGTGTCTGATCCCCATCAGAGGCTCCAGCAAACATGATTCAAAGTCCTGAAGGTGACTCCCTGGCTGGTCACGAATCTGTTTCTTTTCCCAATTGCCCTTTGGCTTTGCGGCCGTGACTCAGAAAATGAGAAGCCGGAATTCATTGTCCCCTTCCCATCAGAACTTCCATCTATTATCAGAGATTTCACACAAAGCGAGAAACTTTGGGCGGCCAGATAGGTGCTGTCGTTGGCTTGGCTCTTCCTGTTAGCCTGACAGGAGACATGCTCAGGTGTGATCCAGAGTGGGGTCGAGGTCAGAGGGTCAGAGCAGAGCAGATAGGGTTCCCACTCCCAGCCTCACCAGAACATCTCTCCTAGGTCCCCTGGACTTCAGGTTGCAGGGGAAAGAGCCTGAAGCAGCAAACACTTACGTGAGTCATCCAAGGTCACACTGCAGGCCTCATCCAAGGTCACACCCTTGGACTTGTTCAAGGTCAGACCGCTGCTCTCTATAGCGGCATGTCAGGGAGAGCCAAGGCCTTCTGCCCTCAAGCCCACTGTGCCTTCCTTGTGACTTCCTTTTGACTCCAGCGCCCTCTGAATGCGCAGGCTTGGGTGGGCGGGGCCACAAATCAGTCCAGGAAGGAGGCAAGGGTGGCACCCAGGTGCCCCCGGTGCAGGAGGGCAGGCAAGACCTGCAGGGAGATCCCCATGGGACTGCTGGAGCTGCTGCAGAGCTTCAGGCTGCACTTGCGAGGCACCAGCCTGTGGACCCTGCTCTGCATCTGGCTCTTTCTTTAGCAGGGAGCCTGTTTTCCCATCTCTCTGCCCATCTTCTCCCTCCTTCTCCTCTCTGCTTGTCTAAGTTATAATGAAAAACTTAAAAAAAAAATCAAACAACCCACCATATTCTTGTCATTAATTAGGACCCCATGTGTCAAAATTTGATTTTTACTTCTTGAATGGAAGGATTTGGTTGACTGATTGACGGTTTTGACAGAAAGACAGAGACAGTGAGAGAGGGAGCCCAATTGGAGAGGGAGTACAAGAGGTTGAAGTGGGAGAGAGAGAAGCAGGCTTCCTGCTGATCAGAGAGCCCCAGGCAGGGCTTGATCCCAAGACCCTGGCATCAGGACTCC
>NW_026746718.1:0-2255 GCF_022355385.1 Mustela nigripes
TTTTTTTTTTTTTTTAAACAAAAACAGCAGATAGATTCCTATAAAAGTGAGCAGAAGGTCCAGAGATTTTCCCCATCCTTCCTGCTCTGGAGCTTCAAAGTCTCTCCCACATTTCAGCATCCCCCCACCAGAGGGAACACTAGTCCAGTTGCTTCCAACAATGTAACAAGTAGTTCTAGGGCTGGGAACAAGGCTTCAACATGCCATGGGCTATCTTGTCGAAGCTGCTGGTGTTTGAGCCTTGTTTTGATGCGGGCTTTGGAAATAAATAAATATAGATTCTACATAATCATTTAATTATTCAAAATGTATTCATTGAATCGGGAATTCTATCTGGTACTAATTAGAGAAAATACTTTTAAAATAAATTGTTGAGTATCTAGCATCAGGTGAAGTTAAAAATCATTTTCTCATTGAGGCCATACTAAAATACCATACAGTAAAAACAAACATCCAATAAATGTTTGAAAAATTCATTGGCTATTAGCAATTTGGAATGATTCTCAGAATCTAGGGACACTGATAGTATTGTCTTTCTAGAAATACTTAATTTGCATTGTACTTTAATATTTCCATTTAAATACGAAAAATGTAGAAGTCACACATCATATTCAGATATCCAGTAAAGAGTAATTAGGTTTAAAATATAGCTTCTAGAAGAATTTTTTCTTCCATCTTAATTCTGAATTAAACAGACTAAAATGAACTCTTTCTTAATCTATAAAGCAGAGCTATAAATACATAACATATAGACTTTAGATCGGTGTTACCACGTTTTTTTGGAAGGTTCAATTACATAAATATTCGAAAGACTGTGACAGGAGGCGGCAATAGGAAAAAGAAACAGTTGAGAAACCCATGCTCTAAACCCCAGAAGAAAGTGTAGAAAGGAAAGCAAAAAGAGAAGTAGAAAGGAAGGGAAAAGTTCAGAAATCGAAAACGCCTATGTCCCCTACTTAAGCCACATGCACAAGACAAGATGTTCAGAGAAGCTAGAGCCACGGTTCCCAGACGTGCCCACCCCAGCCAGGCCAACAGCACCTACAGGACCCCAATGGCCCTGCCCTGCTCCTTCGTGGTGGCCCTGGTGGTGCTTAGCTGCCAATCCCTCGGCTCTCTGGGATGTGACCTGCTTCAGTATCACAGCGTGTTGCACTGGAGGACCCTGAAGCTCCTGCAACAAATGAGGAGACTGTCTGCTAGCTCTTGTGACAAATACACAAATGACTTTGGCTTCCCCCAGGAGGTGTTTGACGGCAAGGTGCTGCAGAAGGCTCATGCCCTCTCTGTCATCCATGTGACGAACCAGAAGACCTTCCACCTCTTCTGCACAGAGGCCTCACCTGCTCCCTGGAACACGACCATCCTGGAGGAATTGTGCTCGGGACATTCTGGGCAGCTGGGCCACCTGGAAGCCTGTCCCCTGCAGGAGGCAGGGGTGGGAGAGCTGCCCCTGGTGAATGGGGACACCATCCTGAGGAGCTACTTTCAGAGAATCTCCCTCTATCTGCAAGAGAAGCAATCCAGCCCTTGTGCCTGGGAGATGGTCCGAGCAGAGATCATGAAACCCTTGTATGCATCAACAGCCTTGCATAAGAGACTAAGGAGTGGCAAGTGAGACCTGTTACAACATGAAAATGATTCCCTCTGACTAATAACATCACACATTCCGGAGTCCTGCCATCTTAGAGACTCTCATTTTTGTGGTTGCGAAGACATGAACACAGTCAATTTGTCAAGAGTTTTCAGGACATGTCAACTCTACAAGCAGTAGTTGGTTACAGATGACCTTTCCTATGCCTATTTATCTATTTAAATATTTATTTATGTATATATCTATAAGATTCAGTTTTTTCATATAATATGAGGTACACCTTTACATAGTAGAATACAATAAAATATATTTTTAATATGTAATCAGTTTATCATTTTTTTCTTTATGGAATTTTAAGGACAAAATTGTTTTCAAGGAGGTACACCAGGTCTGATTGTGTAACTCCATTGGAAATTGGACAGCAGAAATCATTTACTATCATACTGCATTAACACTGGAAATAACAACTCACTTTCTCTAAGACAACTTGCATGTTGACTTTAGGCTATAGGACATAAAAAATACAGATGCTGATGTCTACATCTTTGGTTGTAGGGACATATAAATATGGTTGCTATAGGGATGGGATCTAAAAACCTCCAATTTAATGTTTTTTTTTTTAATTTTTTATTTTTTATAAACATATATTTTTATCCCCAGG
>NW_026746719.1:0-2255 GCF_022355385.1 Mustela nigripes
GTCATAATAGAAAACTTGGATATTTAGAAGGCTCTTTTGATCTTTGGACGAGCCAGTGTCAGTAAGGAGCTCAAGCTGCTGTCCCTGTCATTCAGGATGGGCTAACTGTGGTAACCATAAACACTCCAAATCTCAGTGGCTTAAACAACAAAGGTGTATCTTTCATGTATGTTAACATGTCCAACATGGTCCTTGGGTGGTGTTAGGTGGGGGAAGTAGGAGGGGTTGAAGAGTCTCTGCTCAATAGTCACGCAGGGACCTGAGTTGAAGGAGCCTTATGTCAGCACATATTTCTACATTTGCCTCACAAGGATGAGCAGAGTGGGTGGGTCTCTTATTGGCATTTTGTACAATCTGAATCAGAAAGGATCCTCAGCATTGGGCAGAACTAGGCCCAGGGACACACCTAACTATAAGTAGTCAGGAAAGTGTGCTCCAGAAGAAGATTGGAACTAGAACTTTGTAGTATCTGTCATATCCATTCAAGGTTCAAAGGAAAAATTCACAACAAAATTTTCTTGAAGCTGGATTTCTTCCAAGGGTAAAATCTGACATTCTTTGGTTTTCTCAGACAAAATTCCAGGTAATAATGTATTAATTCATTATTACACAAATAAGACAACTGAGAGCATGTTTTATTTACAATTCATTTTTTAAAAGTTTTAAAACTTTTTTGTCTGAATTTTGATTTTGTATCTTGCAACTTTATCAAATTTGTTCATTAATTCTTTTTATTTATTTTAGTATAAATTTTGTTAGTTAACATGCAGTGTAATATTGGTTTCTGGAGGAGAATTCAGTGACTCATCACTTATATAGAACACCCAGTGTTCATCACAACAAGTGCCCTCTTTAATACCCATCACCCATTTATCCCATCTCCTGCCCACATCCCTCCAGCAACCCTCAGTTTGTTTTCTGTCATTATGAGTAATTTATGGCTTGTTTTCCTCTCTCCATTTTTTCTTTCTTTTTAAAAAAAAAGATTTTATTTATTTATTTGAGAGAAAGAGAGAGAGATAGTGAGAGAGAGCATGAGTGAGGAGAAGAGGGAAGAGCAGACTCCCCCCAAGGAGGGAGCTCAATCCCAGGACCCTGGGATCACGACCTGAGCTAAAGGCAAATGCTTAAATGACTGAGCCACCCAGGTGCCCCTCTCCGTTTTTTCTTCTCCCCTTCCCATGTATTTATCTGTTTTCTTTCTTAAATTCCACAAGTGAGTGAGATCATGTGGTATTTGTCTTTTTCTGACTGACTTATTTCACTTAGCATAATACACTCCAGCTACATCCACATCATTGCAAATGGCAAGATTTCATTCTTTCTGATGGCTGAGTAATATTCCATTGTGTGTGTGTGTGTGTGTGTATGGTGGGAGTCTATATATATATATATATATATATATATATATATATACACACACACACAAAATATGCTGCATCTCCTTTATCCACTCATTAGTAGATAGACATTTGGTTTCTTTCCATAACTTGGCTATTGTTGATAATGCTGCTATACACATTGGGGTGCATATACCCCTTTGAATTTGTATTCACAACTTTAATGTTTGTTTTCTCAAGGACCTTCACCTTACTCCCTACCCCATCAAAACCAAAAAGAAGCAACCAAAAGAGAAAGAATACATGTTAAAACTTTAGTTCCTCATTGAAGCATACAAAGGCTCTAAATGCAAATTCAAACAATGGAAAAACAAGTCTACTTGTCTCCTGGCAAAACATTATTATTTCTTTACTTTTTAAAGATTTAATTTATTCATTTGACACGTAGAGAAAGTATAAGCAGGGGCAGCAGCAAACAGAGGGAAAAGCAGGCTCCTTTGTCGCAGCCAGCATGACAAATCAACCAGGAAAATGTGAGGGCTAAGAGGATAGTGAAAAGAAATTAAGAGACAAAGAGATGGGGGCAGGAGGGACACTGAAGATGATGTCCAACAGTGCCAATTTTACTCCACATCTTACAAGCATTTATAAGGCAGACCACAACAGGAGGAGTAATACATCAGTACCTAGTCAGATGACTGCAAGTTCCTATAACAAGTTTACATTAACTACAAGCAAACCTCGTGATGCCAGGTAGTTTCGAGTAAAGCCATTAGCTAGACAATCAACCAGGGTGTGGGTTATTGGAGTTACAGAACAACAAGGACCAACTAGGAATTCATGACCCTGAACACATTGTTCCTTCTGTAGGGGGAGTGTGTGGGAAGTCATGTAGGCGAGCGCACGACACATAGC
>NW_026746720.1:0-770 GCF_022355385.1 Mustela nigripes
CTATCATATGTGGTTATTCTGTCCCTCCTGCACGATGACAGAAAACAGAAAGATCTATCCTCTGAAAAGCATAAAAAATAAAGATAGATGTTTTGATAAGAATAGAATAGCATTTAGGAACAGTTTAAAAAAAACGTATAATTTTTCTTTGGAATTTGATCATCCCATGAGAAAAGTTGTAATGAAATAGAAAACAAACATTGAAACCACCAACCTTATTGAATAAAATAAATAGGATAATCAGGACTGATGATCTCAGAAGGGCATCTGTGCAGCAAATAAATAGAGAAAATTAGAAACCCAGTGAGAGTAGACTAGACAGCAGATTTGCAAGAAAAGGAAATTTAGTGCTCTCTTATAGATTTGAATGTATTGAAAGTGATTTAGATTAATTGGGGGCAAAGGAGTGTGTGAATGAATTAAGAATAATTACTGGAGTAAATATTGTTATTTGTACTCTTCCAATATCAATTTCTATCGTTGTTTTATAGTAATAAAATATGTATCTTTTAATTCAGCATTCAATTCCATGAAATATATGTGTTTCCTACTCACCCTGGCAGATGTGTATGGTCATATGACCAGGCTGTTGCAAGAAAATTCCTGTAGGTGTGAAGTGTCACTGGTAGAAAATGTCATTAAAGAAACATAAACCTTCTTCTTCCTCCTCTTCACCCTTCTTCTTCCTCTTATTCCTCCTCCTCCTCCTCTGGTGCTTCTACTGCTGTTTCTTCTTCTTCTTCTTCTTCTTCTTCTTCTTCTTCTTCTTC
>NW_026746720.1:870-2255 GCF_022355385.1 Mustela nigripes
CTTCTTCTTCTTCTTCTTCTTCTTCTTCTTCTTCTTCTTCTTTCTTCGTCTTCGTCTTTATCTTTGTCTTCGTCTTCTCATTCTCCTTCTCTTTCTCCTTCTTCACTGAATTAGAGATATCATGACTTATGATGACTGGATATCTTGGAACATGAAATGATTTTTGCAAATATAACCTTCTACAATAGAGTGATGTGATTGATGGATCCAGGGTCCCAACACTATAGCTTTGAACTATCTACTTTTAGGTACTTAAATGGGAGACAGATAAATTTATGGTTTAAACTATGGGTATGTTTTGTGATCTGTATGGAGACTATCATACCACTAATAAAATTTATTACTAGAATGGTGCATGGCATATGGAAAAAACTAAAATATTTGTCCTTTTCCTTAGTGCAGCAGAGAATGGGGCCCAAGAACTCTAATTGCAGGTTGGGAAAAATGTGCCTTTTGATATATTCACACAATGCATTGTGCATTTTCCTACTTTCTAGAACAAAACAATGTTCTAGGATCATCCTGCACTTTTTCCAAGTAAACTTAGTCACATTTAATGGCAGATGTCATTTCAAAATCAGTACCAATGTTCTCAATATGCTCATTACTAGAGTGTTAATTGCCTTCATATGCCAAACTATACAGACAAAACCTGAAAATATATCTTGGAATATATTTATATATACTTATATACTCTGCCTATACCCTATTTATCTGTCCATAATGAAATGATATCTATAATTGTAATTCAACACCTCAGGTTTCATTGTAACTTTCTCTTGGCAATGTCTTAAAATACCTTCTCTGGCAATGGTAAATGGTTTCAGTGATCTTCAACACATTTATTTCTTTTGTTTAGTTAATGTAAATATTTGCTCAATGAAAACATATCCACTATCTACCATACATACCCAATCACTCTATATCTTTGGACTCTGGGACCCAGCATATCCTAATTCTTTGTATTTTAATTAGTTGCTTTGAATGCTTCTTCGTTTGTTTATTCAACTTCCTAGAACTCTGGTACAGGCATTATATCTGGATTATATTAGTTTCCATGATATTATATTGTTAAAATTTTATGGTGATCTAAAGAACACTAAAAATATCATACTAAATTTTGCTTTGTTTTATATTTATGCATTTAATATATAATTGTATATGATAAATAACATATATTAATAATAGATCTATTAATATAATTGTAACTGTGGCTAATGTCAATTGAGCATTTTATACAAGCAAGACACTATGTTAAACACTTCACTTTTGTTCTTTCTTTGAATTGTCATACATAATCTTCAGTGGGAACCATGTAGACTTATTATGATCATAAGCAATGAATCTAGACAAGAATAGATTCAACTTTCAACTCCATCATTTTT
>NW_026746721.1:0-2255 GCF_022355385.1 Mustela nigripes
GAAATTACACAACTTAATGTTTCATAATGTTTTTTAACCAGTATTGCATGATAGTTCTATGTTCAAGAATAGATTGTTAAGTAATACAAAATGAGAAGAAAGGAAAAACTTACTTCTTTTCTTACACTTAAAAACAAAAAGGAATTAGCTGTGTGGGAATGATTGGAGACACTGATACTGTCAAGTCACAGAAGGATATTTAAGAAGTATCCAGTCATTAAAAAAGAATTATCAAATGCCATAAATCATGATTCTATGAAGCCCTGTCATAGTTTATGTTGCCAAAAGACTGACATCTGTACATGAAGAATTAGTTCCAAACTTTCTGAGCATAACCAAATTCCTAGGAAATATGATGAGTAAATAGCAAGAGAAGTGACTGCTTTGTTGGCAGATTTACTGGGACATCAACCAAATCAATTCAGCAAAGGAGGCTTAAAATTACTTGCAGTAAGTAATCCTTGCATCTGTTTCTTAGGAAGCTAAATTCTGTTATTTTTGCTTATTGAAATTATTTTCAGTCTGTGGGTTTCAATAAATTGTGTTGATTTCAAATAGAATTTTTATTTATTTATTACCAACCTCTACATTATAATGACCACTAGCCAAGGTCAAGTTACCAACACTTGTTAATCTTTTTAAATATAAAAAGAAAAAAGTAAAAAAATTTTAATTGCTCAATTCATAGTCTTAAATGTGACTTGAAATTTTCATTAGCCATTTAAATAAAAAATGCACTATTATACCAAAAAATCTTTATTAATATGCCAAATACTAAAACACTAAGAAAATATGCTTTGTTATAAGTCTCTAGATTAATTAATTTAATAAACATGTTTGAGCATTCATTATGTATCATGTCTTCTACTGGAGTCCTAGAGGAACTTATAAACAAATAAATTTATATGATACAAGGTGATAGAAACAGAAACCATGACAAGTGAATAAAAATACATATAGCCCATTAAAACACATAAAAGAGAAAGAATATACTAGGGAGGAGAGCACTTTAAATAAGGAGAATTGAGCTAAAATCCTAAAGACAATGTGGAACAGAGGATACTCTGTTCGAGTCTGCCAGAGAATGCTCTATTTACTTGCAGTGTTTGTTACAAAGAACTGTGAGAAAATTCATGTTGTTTAAGCCATGCAGATATGTGCATGTGTGTATTCTTAGTATACATATAGACTATTTATTTAAAAAACCTATTATCTGTATAGGAAATTACACAACTTAATGTTTCATAATGTTTTTTAACCAGTATTGCTTTCATGATAGTTCTATGTTCAAGAATAGATTGTTAAGTAATACAAAATGAGAAGAAGGAAAAACTTACTTCTTTTCTTACACTTAAAAATATACTATATATATATATATATATAGTACAGCACTTACTACTATTGTGCTTGCAAATCATTAGAGTAGACCCAAAGGACCTTGAATGTGTGATTTGTTCTGTGGGCCCAGGGCCAAATTTGATGTCATCTCGTGAGGGACTTCTTGGGCCAGGGGTCAAGTTGTGGACATAAATGGACTTTCAGGCCATCACGAGCTACCAGTGCTATGTGCTGTGAGAGGTCCTGGCTAAGGAACTGTCCCACTGGGAGTAGTACATCCACCCAAGGTGGGATTCTAAGGGGTTGTCCAAAGGCCCTGGGTCCTGCTCCTTTGAGACAGTGACCTCTTGCCACCCCCAAACGTCCATCAGTGGCTTACCTCCTTGGTGCAGCCACTGATGTGACCATACCTGCCCTTTGCCTGCCTTATCCAAATGCCTTTCCCCAAACCCTGGATGGCATTTCCCTCCCTCCCTCCCAAACTTGTCTCTCACTACCTGAAGTCCCCTGGGGTAGGAGCGTCCTCATCCTACTGCTCCCCACACCTGCAACTGGAGCCAGGCACCTACACCCTAGACATCCTCTCAAAGCCTTCACCATGCTCGAAGGTGCTGACACTGGCCAGGTGAGGAGCAGCCTGCCTGCTTGCCTGCTGACCCAGTACTCTACTAGTTGTGGTGCCCTTGGCCTCCCTCCTACCTTGCTGGCTTCAGGCCGGCAGTGCTGCCCATGTCCCCTGTGACACTTTTCCCAACCTCCAATCTGTATCCACTCTGACACTGCCTCCCCAATAAATTCCTGTCCATGGGAAATTAAAGAAAAGAAAACTATACATGCATATAAATTAAAGACAAGAAAACTATACATGCATATATATACATGTATATATAATACATATATACATATACATGTATATG
>NW_026746722.1:0-2254 GCF_022355385.1 Mustela nigripes
TTAACTGCAAGACTAAAAAAAATCACAGGAAAAAAGCCATGAGTTCACATATTTAATAAAAAAAAAGAACTCCTCAAACTCAACACACACAAAACAGACAATGATATAAAAAAAATGGGCAGAAGATATGTACAGACACTTCTCCAATGAAGACATACAAATGGCTATCAGACACATGAAAAAATATTCATCATCACTAGCCATTAGGGATATTCAAATTAAAACCACATTGAGATATCACCTGACATCAGTTAGAATGGCCAAAATTAGCAAGACAGGAACCAACATGTGTTGGAGGGGATGGGGAGAAAGGGGAAGCCTCTTACACTGTTGGTGAGAATGCAAGTTGGTGCTGCCTCTATGGAGAACAGTGTGGAGATTCCTCACAAAATTAAAAATAGAACTTCTCTATGACCCTGCCATTGCACTATTGGGTATTTACCTCAAAGATACAAATATCGTGAAAAGAAGGGCCATCTGTACCCCAATATTTATAGCAGCAATGGCCACGTTTACCAAACTGTGGAAAGAACCGAGATGCCCTTCAACAGATGAATGAATAAGGAAGATGTGGTCCATATACACTATGGAGTATTATGCCTCCCTCAGAAAGGACGAATACCCAACTTTTGTAGCAACATGGACAGGACTGGAAGAGATAATACTGAGTGAAATAAGTCAAGCAGAGAGAATCAATTATCATATGGTTTCACTTATTTGTGGAGCATAACAAATAGCATGGAGGACAAGGGGAGCTGAAGAGGGGAAAGGAGTTGAGGGAAATTGGAAAGGGAGGTGAACCATGAGAGACTATGTACTCTGAAAAACAATCTGAGGGTTTTGAAGGGGCGGGGAGTGGGAAGTTGGGGGAACCAGGTGGGGGTATTAGAGAGAGCATAGATTGCATGGAGCACTGGGTGTGATGCAAAAAGAATGAATACCGTTACGCTGAAAAGAATCAAATAAATAAATAAATAAATAAATAAATAAACATGTCGGTGTGTGTAAAAAAAAAAAATTCATTAAATGATTTATTTCGAATACCTAAATTGTATATTATGTGGAGTGTATCTCAAAAAAGTTGTTAAAAACAGATGTTAAATCTAGTGATCATCTGCATGGACTAAAAGGCAATACAGGAACTATTATTAAAAATTTATTGCACAGGAACTATTATTAAAATTTTATTTCAGGGGGAGGAGTCAAGATGGCGGAGAAGTAGCAGGCTGAGACTACTTTAGCTAGCTGGAGATCAGCTAGAAACCTTATCTAAAGATTGCAAACACATGCAGATCCATCGCAGATCGAAGAGAAGAAGAACAGCAATTCTGGAAACAAAAAACAACCACTTTCTGAAAGAACTCTACGGAAAGCGCTCAGGGAACAAAAGCTCCTGAAAGCAAACCGGAGCAGATTACTTAACCCGGCCCTTGGTAAGGGCGGTACAATTCCGCCTGGGGCAAGACACTAGAGAATCACTACACCAGGCCCCTCCCCCAGAAGATGAACAAGAAACCCAGCCAAGACCAAGTTCACCTCCCAAGGAGTGCGGTTTCAATACCAAGGAAAGCAGCATAATTCCAGAGGAGGAGAAAGCAAAGCACGGAACTCAAGGCTTTCTCCCTGTGATTTTTTTTTCTTTTCTTTTTTTTTTTCCCTGTAATTTTTTTAGTCTTGCAGTTAATTTAATTTTTTTCTTTTTCATTTTTTTTCTCTTCTTCTGCTAAAATTTTTGTAAACTTTTACCCTTTTCTTTTTTAACGTTTATTAACTAGTTTATCTAATATATATATTTTTCCTTTTTATATTTTTCTTTATACATTTTCTTTTTTTCTTTTTTTTTTTTGTTGTTTCTTTCTTTCTTTTTGAACCTCTTTTTATCCCCTTTCTCTCGCCTCACTATTTGGGATCACTTCTGATTTGTTTAAACCATATTTACTTTGGGTTGGTGCCACACTTTTAGTATTTTACTTGCTCTTTCATATACTCTTATCTGGACAAAATGACAAGACGGAAAAATTCACCACAAAAAAAAGAACAAGAGGGAGTACCGAAGGCTAGGGACCTAATCAATACAGACATTGGTAATATGTCAGATCTAGAGTCCAGAATGACAATTCTCAAGGTTCTAGCCGGGCTCGAAAAAGGCATGGAAGATATTAGAGAAACCCTCTCGGGAGATACAAAAGCCCTTTCTGGAGAAATAAAAGAACTAAAATCTAACCAAGTTGAAATCAAAAAAGCTATTAATGAA
>NW_026746723.1:0-2254 GCF_022355385.1 Mustela nigripes
GCCATGGGAATCCCTACATAGCCTTACAGCTGTCTCTCCCATGGTGTGTACAGCTGTAATGCACTCCTGCGCTCATTTACGGGGTGTCATTGTGGCCCCGAAGGGTCCAAGCAAGCACTAAGGAGTGTTCTTGGGGTCAGCTGGGACAATTGCAACCTTCCACTTTGATTTCCTGAGAAAACAGTGGTGGGCAGGAATGTCCTATTAAAAAAGAGAATAGAAAGAGAATAAAGTTTAGCCAATGTCTTTTATGGCTTAGATATTTGATGTGTGTGCTGTCTCATTTCTTTTCCTCATAATTGAGGATCATTCCTATTTTGCTGATACAGACCCTGACCCAGGGTTGCTCACGATGAGTAGCTAACCTTTGGCAGACCTGGGGCTTGAACCTAACTCTTTCCATTCTACCCCACTGATTATTTCCCAGTTACTAGAGAAAATGAGGCAGATTGATGCAACACCGACAACCTGTCAGTCACCTGTAACCACTGTTTCTCTAGGGCTTTCCTAGTGTGGCATCTCTTGAGCGTGAGAAGTAAATGGCCCCAAATGCCTTATAAGGCCATGACTTCACAACCCTTTTAAAGTTGCAAACCCGCCCAACTAATAAAATCCTTTGGAGATTTATAAAATAAAATATAATATTGATGGCCAGCATATACCATTATGTATGTTAACTGGCTCATTAACAGTAAAAATAACCACTTGAGACAAGTCAGAAAGCATTGGCATGAAACTATGGATAATGGATCCTCTAATTCTCCTTTCCTGATACTGATTGACTGTAAATAGGATGGATAAGCATGGGAAGAATCTTCGATCCACTTTCCAATCGACCAACTTGTTTTGATCTGATGCATACTGATGCAAACCTTGACTTGGAATGTGCCTCCCTCACCCCGCCCATGCAGCCTGGTCCACCGACCCATGCAGCAGCTGGAGCAGGTTGTCCCCATGGAGCCCAGCTAGTGATGGAGATGGTAGCATATCTGAGCACTGGCTGCAGGAGTGTAAATCCTTCCTTTTAGTGCTCCACAACCTAATTCTGACAACCACCACTCAGTGTGGACAGAAGGCAGCTCTGCAGATGTTTGAGGGCAGGTATTGGATTTTCCTCTACTATCGTCTGTCCTCCAGGTTAAACTGGGGGCTTCTTTAAACATACCTATGCCAATTGCTATCAAGTGCTTACAATAGGCTCGACTTGTTTTAGCTCTTTCTCGATCTCACACCAACCTTCTCCATCCTGGTTACTCTCTTTCAGTCCTATCATGACGTCATGATGTTCTTTGGGGTTTTTTTGTTTGTTTTGTTTTGTTTGCTTTTTTTTTTTTTTTGAGAGAGAATGGGAGAGCAGGGGAAAGGCAGAGATAGAGAGGGAGCGAATCAAAAGCAGACCCCAGCTGAGCAGCGAGCCTGACTGAGGGCTAGATCTGATGGCCCTGAGACCACGAGTTGAGCCAAAACCAAAAGCTCAGCCAACTGAGCCACCCATGTGCCCTGATCTTATTCTAATTTAATCAGTCTCTTAATGCATGCTGCCCAATCTAACGTTGACCAAGAAAAAGATGTTAATCTCACCTGATTCCCCTTCAATCCTACCTATAGATAGCACTTTGGTGTGTGTCCTTTGATGACTTTATGTATATGGAAATCTCTCGGTTTCTATCTCTGCCTCTGTCTCTCTCTTTACCACTTAAAGTTCTCTCAACAGACACAACGTAAACCTTTTAGTTGGTTCCACTTCTTATTTTACATCTTTTGATAAGATATTATAGTTTTCTTCCATGGGTCCTATCCTTTTCCTGCTAAATGTTAAAAGTATACTTATTGGTGGGGAGCATGATCCCAAGGTCCTGGGATTGAGCCCCACATCAGGCTCTCTGCTCAGCAGGGAACCTTCTTCCCCCCTCTCTCTCTCTCTCTCTCTGCCTACTTGTGATCTCTGCCAAATAAACAAATAAATCTTTTTTTTTAAAGTATACTTATTTTTTATTTTGATTTATGTATATATTTACTTACTCAAGATTCCCAAGAATTCCAGAACTTCTATGACATTTGAAAGAGTTAAATTTGTTCTCAGATCATTTACAGGGGATCTCTTGTTTAGTAGGAGACTTCAAGGTGATCTCTACCCTCAAACCAATATATTCTAAATATTCTAAATATATATACTGCCTAAATTTCTCTATGTCAAACTGTTCCTATTTTTAAAATCTCATTCAGAATGAACTATACTTATTTCTAAGTAAGC
>NW_026746724.1:0-435 GCF_022355385.1 Mustela nigripes
CTTTTCCTTGTGATTGAGCTCCAGTTTCAAAGCATTGTGATCTGAGAATGTGCAGGGAATAATCTCAGTCTTTTGGTATTAGTTGAGTCCTGATTTGTGACCCAGTATGTGGTCTCTTCTGGAGAAAGTTCCAAGTGCACTTGAGAAGAATGAGTATTCTCTTGTTTTAGGGTGGAATGTTCTGTATATATCTATGAGGTCATTCTGGTCCAATGTGTCATTCAATGCTCCTGTTTCTTTATTGATTTTTTTCTTCGATGATCTGTCTATTTCTGAGAAAGGCATGTAAGATCTCCAACGATTAGTGTATTCATATCAATATGACTCTTTATTTTGATTAACAGTTTTCTTATGTAATTGGCTGCTCCCATATTGGGGGCATAGATATTTACAATTGTTAGATCATCTTGGTGGATAGTCCCTTTAAGAATGATG
>NW_026746724.1:535-2253 GCF_022355385.1 Mustela nigripes
TTATGTACTTGGCTGCTCCCATATTGGGGGCATAGATATTTACAATTGTTAGATCATCTTGGTGGATAGTCCCTTTAAGAATGATGTAGTGTCCTTCTGGATCTCTGACTACAGTCTTTAGTTTAAAATCTAATTTGTCTGATATGAGAATCGCTACTCCAGTCTTTTTTGAGTCCCATTGGCATGAAAGATGCTTCTCCATCCCGTCACTTTCTGTCTGGGTGTTTCTTTAGGTTCAAAATGGGTCTCTTGTAGACAACATATGGATGGGTCCTGTCAATTTATCCCGTCTGCAACCCTCTGCCTTCTTATGGGCGCATTTAGGCCATTCACATTGAGAGTGATTATTGATAGATATGTTTTTATTGATATTGTGTTTCCTTTGAAGTCTTTCTTTCTGTAGATTGTCTCTATATATCTGTTCAGTGCTATTCTTGGGATTTTTTCTCCTTTAAAGAAGCCCCCTTAATATTTCCTGCAGTATCGCCTTCGTGGTTGCATAGTCTTTTATGCCTTGCTAGTCTTGGAAACTCCTTATCTCTCCATCCATTTTGAATGTCAGTCTTGCTGGATAAAATATTCTTGGCTGCATGTTCTTCTCATTCAGTGCCCTGAATATATCTTGCCAGCCCTTTCTGGCTTGCCAGGTCTCTGTGGACAGGTCTGACGTTATTCTGATGGGCTTTCCTCTGTACATAAGGATCTTCTTTGTCCTAGCTGCTTTCGAGAGGGTCCGCCTACAATTATAATTCTTCATTCTTACTATTAGGTGTCTCGAGGACTTTCAAGAATCTGTAATCTTGGGGGGAAACCTTTCGGCCTCTAGTACATGAACGCTGGTTCCATTCACAAGATTTGGAAAATTTTCATGAAGCACTTGTTCCACTATATCTTCTAGAATTCTTTCTTTCTCCTCCCCTTCAGGGATTCCAATAATTCTGACGTTGGAACGTTTCATGGCATCATTTATTTCCCTGATTCTGTTTTCGTGGCTTCTAAGCTGTTTGTTCTAGGCTTCCTCCTGATCCTTTCTCTCTATCTGTTTGTCCTCCAGACCACTAATTCTATCTTCTGTCTCAGTTACTCTAGAGTTAGGAGAATTTAGATTAGATTGGATCTCATTGAGAGCATTGTGAAGCTCGTCCCTGGTAGCTTTCAGCTCTTCCCTAATATTGAAAACATGATCTCTGGTCGTTTTCAGTTCGGCCCTAATCAATTCCGTTTGGTCACCCATGGCTTTCTCCAACCTAGCTATTGCTTGGATAATTGGTAGCCTGAATTCTCTTTCCGACATATTGTCTATATTGATAGTCATTAGCTCTGATGCAGAAGGTCCATCCTCTGTATTTTTCTTCTGCTGGGCATTTCTCCTCCTAGTCATTTTGGTGAGAGTTGGCTGAATGGGTGTAGCTGGGTGTATTGACTGTGGTGCAGTCAAGGTGCACCCTGGAATGCTTCTGAGCAATCAGGGTTCCCCACCCAAATGAGAGGAAAAAGAGAAGGAAAAGAAAAAAAAAAGTGAGAGGGAGAGAGACAGGAAAGAAAGGTGAGATAAAAAAGAAGGTTTAGCCCAAATGGGCCCCAAGGTAAGATTTATGTAGCATACAAACAGACACAGACAAACGAAAAGACTGATAAAAGTATATGACAAGAGAATATATATATATATATATATATATATATATATATATATATATGCAAATAAAGGAAGAACCTCG
>NW_026746725.1:0-2253 GCF_022355385.1 Mustela nigripes
TTTGGACGGGGCCAAACCCCCAGAGAGTAAGACTCGTCCAGTTCCCATGAAGTCACCCCGATATTTCATGAACATGAATGGCACGATATCCAGAGATAAAAACTTGAGTAAGAGCCTCACACTCGCCCATTTTTCATATCCCGAAGAGTTCTCCTCATGGTCTGTAGTTCAGTCCTGCCATACCTATGACCCGAAACATAAGCCGAGTTTGTGTTTTCAGACAACTGTCCAAACAGCCCAGGCCTACACACCCTACAGGCTCAGGCCCCTGGAGCCAACCTGAGGACTGTACTTGCCCTCTCCAAGGGAATTCTGTGTGCCCATTCCAATGGCCACAAGTCTACTAATAGAATAAATCTCCAAAGTCCCTGAGGCCATCCCAATAGTGGTGGCTTCCCAGGACAAACAGGAGCAATCTGAGCCCATCTGAGAAGCTACCTGCACTCAGACTTGTAGACTGATATCCCCAGAGGTAAAAAGGAATGAATAGGACCCTAGGCCCTAATCTGATCCATTGCTTTGGTTTCCAGGCATATTCCTCAGAGGCATGGAATTCAGTACCAGCATTTGGCTGTTTCTTGACTCAGCCATCAGAACAAAACTCATCTAAACATGGGAAACTTGCACGTGGGAGGTGTGTCAAAGCCTCTTTTTAGGAGAACCCTTCAGGGCCCCAGTGCCACCGCTTCATTCCAAGGCCTCCATAGACACAAAATCATATTAGGACACATGCACAGGAGAGTCCAAATCAAATAGCGTATTCGGTTGCTCCGCGAGATCCAGCACATCTAACTTGTCTTGTTGCTAGGAGACAATTGGAATGCGAGGTGGCCTACCCCGCCATCCATCCTTAGAACCCTGCTCAGAATCATTGGCCTGGAGCCAACCAACAGGTCTCAATTTTCCTCTAGAAGAATCTTTGCAGTTGGGAGCTTCTCTCAACTCCCATCGTGAGAAACCCCCATGCCCTCGTGATACCACCCCTTCATGAAGGGGCCATCAGGGACATAAGGTACAACCTGAGAAATAGTCTGATCCTCACCCTGACTACAGATGCACGAGACCTCGATTCAGGTCTGATTATTGTGCCTGCAATGTCCTCACCCAGAAACCTAAGCCTAGCTTGTGTCTTCAGACTTCCGTCTTCAGACTAATGGCCCTAAGCCCTCCAGTTTGGCAATCCAGAATTACAATGCAGCACTCTGCTTGCCCTCCAGAAGAAAAATTTTGCCCTCTGTGGCTACCTAGAAACCCCAAATGAAGATCAACCTGCACGCCACTTGGCTGTACCCAAAATATATAGGCTGGCCTGGGCAATAATGTCCTTTCTGACAGAGCCTGAGCCTGGACCTCCTGGCCCCACCCAGACAGCTTGCCGCTCACTGAGCACATAGGACCAGCCATTGCCTTAGGTCGTTATCTCTTCACAACCTCGGTTTTCAGGATTTAGAACCTAGACCTTATCTCCAATCACTGCCCAGGTTTGAAAATGATGCAGAAATCAGAACTCTTTCCCAATGGCTAGAACCTTGGGGTTGGCTTGTTGTCCAACGTTCAGTGTTGTGGAAACCTGTTTGTCCGATGAGGCCCCGCCATTGCTCATGGGCCACATAGGTGGCAAACCCACATGTGACCCAGAGCCTTAGCACAGTCCTCAGGTAAGACCTCTCAGTGTCTGGATGAAGAGACAGCATATTGGGCTTGCCATGCCCATACGCCCAATTTTTAACCATAGTTCGGGTTGTCCCTTCACTCTTCCCCAGGGCTATGCTTTGGAATTCCTCTTTTTGTGGGACACCTGATGTAACAACCCTGAAAGGAGTCCTCCATCCAACAGATTGACGAAAAACAATTGGGATCGGGCCAAATCCACAGAGAGCAAGATTCGTCCATGGCCTATGAGGCCTCCTCGACATTCCACGGCCATCGCTGAAACAAAATCCAGAGACAAAAGTCTGAGCAAGTGCCTCAGACTCGCACTTTCTACATATCCTGAAGATGTCTTCTCATGGTTTGTAGATCGGGCCTGCCATACATACGTCCACAAACATAAGCTGAGTTTGTGTTTCAGACTTCTGTCCTCAACGTCCTGGGCCACACACCATCCAGGCTGGGGACCCTGGAGCCACACATTAGGACTGTGCCTACCCAATCCATGGGAATTCTGTCCATTCCATTGTCCAAAATCGTACAAATTAGGAGAACCCTCCAAAGTCCCTGAGGCCATCCCAATAGTATAGGTCGCCAGGGACA
>NW_026746726.1:0-2253 GCF_022355385.1 Mustela nigripes
CAGACATAGCCACAACCCTGCAGTAGCGTGCGTAGCCAAGGATTGCACTCTAGGCACACTACCATCTCCCGGTGTAGGCATCGCTTGGCCTTTTACTCTGGCGCTCAGGCAGATTCACGGACTAGGCCAGTGCTTTCCCCACAGGAAAGGAGAGGGGACAGGATCCCTGCACACCGCCCATGCACTGAATAGGGAGCTTTGGGGGGACTGTCCCCACTCCTTTCCCTAAACACCTTGACTCCTCCAAGCTTCCACATTCTGGAGGAAGACGGCATCTGATGGCCAGTTCTTTCTGGGCGTTGTTTCTCGAGTTCAGGGTAGGCGCCTGCTGTGGCAAGCCCTTGTCTCCACCAAGGACAGGTGACCAAGGAGCTGCTGATATCTCCTTGGGCCCAAAGGCGCGGGACAGGCATGCTTTCTGCCCAGACTCCTTCCTCAGAGTGGAGCCCTTTCCCCTGCCCCAATCTTGCCCTCCTCTCTCCTTAGCAGCCAGGCTTCCGTCGCTCTGCAGTGACAGACATGTCCCTTTCCTTAAGGCTCTTTAAAAAGGCGCCACCGCGCTTCTCTCCGACAGAGGGGATGCCCAGGAAAACGAGCATTTCGCTGCATGAGGGTTTATTACATCGTGCTGTGGAGACTAGCTCCGGCAAGCAGGAGGCACATTTCCAAAGACCCCACTCTGATTTCCCAAAGAATGCTGTGCTATCCCAGAGGGGATCCCACGACAAAGAGGCTTTCCCTCTATGCGGGTTTCTCCCATCGTGCTGTGAATACTAAGCTAGGGCAAGCAACGCAAGCAGCCCACAGAACCGACTCGATTTCCCAGCGACTGCTATGCTTTCGCAGAGGTTTTCAGCTTGGCGCGAACCGCACTTCGCTACTCTTTTCTCGTTAAGGCTTTGGTCGTTCGTTCTTCGCGCAGGGAAGAAGAGCAGCGGGAGAGCTGTTTCATCTTGGGCTTTGAGTTCCCGAGATCCAAGTTCGCGCCCGGGGTTCACCTTGCTAAGCCGAACTAAGCAGACACAGACACCACGCTGCAGCAGCGTGTGGGGCCTAGCATGGCACTCTATGCCTATTACCATCTCCTGGCATAGGTAAGGCTTTTCCTTTTGCTCCGGCGCTCCGGCAGACTCTGGGCCTAGGCCAGTGCCTTCACCACAGGAGAGAGGAGGCGACAGGATCCCTGCACACTGCCCGTGCACTGGGATGGGGTACTGTGGGGGACTCTCTCCACTCCTTCCCTGGCACACCCCCTTCCACCGACAACGCTGCCACATCTTGGTGGAAGACAGCATCAGACTGCCCGTTTCTCCATGGGGTTGTTTCTGCGAGTTCCGAGTACGGCACCTGGTGGCAATGCCAAGGCTTCCCTTGCGACATGTGGACAAAGAGATGCTGTCCCCTTCTGCCTGCTTTCTGCCCAGATTCCATCCTCAGAGTGGAGCACAGGCTCCTGCCCTAGTCGTCCCCTCATGTCTCCTTCCCAACCAGGCTTCCATCTCTAGGCACAGGGAGCGGGTGTCACTTGTATTGCCTCCGACCGGCTGTTCATGCCAGGGCAGGCTATCCTAATTCCTGAGCGTTTCCTGACCTCAGGGCCAAGGACTCCTTCTCTTCCCCGGGGGCGGCCTGTTGCGCCTTCCCCACACTTGTTCCTGGGGAGCGCGGTGACAGACGTGTGCAACCATGCTTCTCTCTCAGGCAGAGGGGATGCTAGAGCAAAGAGTATTTCGTTCCATGCGGGAATCTTCCACCGTGCTGCGGAGACTAGCTCAGGCAAACAGAAGCAGCATCCCAACACCTAACTCTGATTTCCCAACGAATACTGTGCTTTCCATGGGGAGACGCCCAGGCAAAGAGGCTTTCGCTGTATGCGGAGTTTCTCCCACCGTGAGACTGGCCTCAGGCAAGCAGCAGCAGACCGCAGAACATTTCTCTCCTCATGCTGTGCTTCCGCAGAGTCTTTGGCTTGGAGCGAACAGCACTTCGCCGCTGCTTCCTCAGCAAGGCTTCAGTCGCGTCAGGGAAGAAGAGCTGCGGGAGAGCTGGTGCCAATTGGGCCCTGCTTTCCTGGGCTCCATGTTCTCGTCCTCGGTTTACCCTGGCAGGCCGAACTAAGCAGAAACAGCCACAACCGTGCAGTAGCTTGCGTAGCTAAGGATGGCACTCTAGGCACACTACCATCTCCCGGTGTAGGCATCGCTTGGCCTTTTACTCTGGCGCTCAGGCGGACTCGCGGAATAGGCCAGTGCT
>NW_026746727.1:0-2253 GCF_022355385.1 Mustela nigripes
ATGGCTGGGTAGGCAACCTCGCATTCCAATTGTCTCCACGCAACAAGACAGGTTAGATCTGCTGGATCTGGGGGAGCAACCGAGGAGGCTGAATTGAAATGGACTCTCCCATGGATGTGTCCTAATATGATTTTGTGTCTATGGAGATCTTGGAATGAAGCGGTGGCACTGGGGCCTTGAGGTGTTCTCCTAAAGAGAGGCTTTCACACAGCTCCATCGTGCAAGTTTCCAATGTGTAGATGAGATTTGTTCTGATGGGTGAGTCAAGAAACAGCCATATGCTGTTATTGAAATCCAGGCCTCTGAGGAGAGATGCCTGGAAGCCAAAGCAATGGATCTGATAGGTGCCTAAGGGCCTGTTCGTTCCTTTTGACCTCTTGGGTCATCAGTCTACGGTTCTGAGTGCCGATTGGTGCTCAGATGGGCCCAGATTGCCCCTGTTTGTCCTGGGAAGCCCCAAATATTGGGATGGCCTCAGGGACTTTTGAGGTTTATCCTCTTAGTAGGGTTGTGGTCATTGGAATGGGCACATACAATTCCCATGGAGAGGGCAATCACAGTCGTCAGGTTTGGCTCCAGGGGCCTGAGCCTGTAGGATGTGTAGGACAGGCTGTTTGGACAGTTGTCTGAAAAAACAAACTCGGCTTATGTTTTGGGTCATAGGTATGGCAGGACTGATCTACAGACCATGAGGAGAACTCTATGGGATATGAAAAAAGGGCGAGTGTGAGGCTCTTGCTCAAGTTTTTTTCTCAGGATATCATGCCATTCATGGTCACGAAATTTCCGGGTGACTTCAGGGGAAATGGACGAGTCTTACTCTCTGTGGGTTTGTCCCCGTCCAAGGACTTTGGGGTCATTCTGTGGGATGGAAGAAGTCCGTTTTCTTTTGTTGTTATTGTTGTTGTTTTGTTTTCTTTTTCAAACCCCACGAAATAGGGATTTCAGAGTAGAGCCCTGGGGAGGGGCGATTGTACAACTAGAAATCTGGTTTAAATTTGGGGCCTAGGGACATGTCAAGCCATTATGGCATCTAATGGAATAGCCACTGAGAGGACGTACTAGAGGACAGGACTCACGCTGAGGGTCACAATGCGTATGCGTGTTTATGACTTCGTCGCACTCAAGAATGGGCGGGGCCTCAGGGTGAATGCTGGTTTCCCCTACACTGAACCTTGGACAACATGCCAACCATAAGGTTTCTTGCCTTGGATAAGGAAGAGTTCTGATTTCTGCATCACAGTCACCCCTGGGCAGTGATTGGAGATAAGGTCTAGGTTCTGAAGCCTAAAAACTGAGGTAGGGAAGAGATGATGACCTAAGGCCACGGCGGGTCTTATGGCCTCAGGGTGCGGTCAGCTGTCTGGGTGTTGCTCAGGAGGCCCCGGCTCAGGGTGTGTCAGACAGTGCACTACTGCCCATGTTAGACTATATAATTTGGGTACATTCGAGTGCCATGTAGGTTTATTCTCATTTAATGTGCCCGGGCATCTCATTGGGCAATATTTTGTCTCTAGAAGGCAGGCAGAGTGCTGCGATGATGGTCCGGAATTGCCAAACTTGTCGGCTTCGGGGCCAGGAGTGTGAGGACGGAAGTCTGAGAACACAAGCTAGACTGGGGATTCAGGGCGAGGGAACGGCATGTACCTCCAGAAGATCTGAAGCAATATCTCATGCATATGAAGTAAGAGCGAGGATCAGTCGTTGGCTCAGCTTGGATTTTCTGTTCATGACGGCCCCTTCATGAAGGGAGCCGCATCTCGAGGCCGTGGAGGTTTTCCCACATTTGGAGTGGTGGGATGGCCCGTCCTAGGATTCCTTCTGCGGGACAATTGAGACCTGTTGGACAGCTCCAGGACATAGCATATGGATGAGTCCAGACCAACGTTCGAGAATGGATGCCTGGGAAGCACGCCTCGCATTCCAATTGTCTCCTAGCGACAAGACAGTTTAGATCTGATGGCTCTGTGGGTGCAATCTGGGTGGCTGAGTTGAAATGGACTTTCCTGAGGATGGGTCTAATGTGTGTTTGTGTCCATGAGGGCCTTTAAATGGGGCGGTGGCACCGGGACCCTGAAGTATTCTCCTCAGCTTTTGACATAGCCCCCATGCACAAGTTTCCTTGTGGAGACGAGGTTTGTTCTGATGGGTGCCTCAGGAAAACCCCAATGCTGGTATTTGAATCCAGGGTTTTGAGGAGACATGCCTGTAAACCAAAGCAATGGATCCGATTTTGGCCTAGGGTCCTGTCAG
>NW_026746728.1:0-2253 GCF_022355385.1 Mustela nigripes
CTAAATGTGAAAAGTGTTTGTAATGAGTTCCTATTGAGGGTACAGAATCAGGAGACTCATATTCCCAAATCAGGGCAGAGAAAAAGATAACTGGGCCTCATGTGTACCTTTCTCCCTCTGGCTTTGGAGAGATGCCGTGCTGGATGTCTATAGGTCTATGCAGATCTCCTCAACCCTCATCTGCCTAGACTTGAAATGCCCTTCCTTTCTCCTTACCAGAGAATGAGGAGTAATAGGAATTTTCTGATTCAGAATATTCACTTTGACTCATAGTCTGAAGGACTGTCATCCAAATAGTGGCCAGGTTGTGGATGTTTTTGTAAGTTTGATGGTCCTAAAAAATTTAATAAAGTCATAAAAATAGCTGGTCCCATTCTGTTTCCCTCTTATACTCTTGTCCGTAATCTACTTAATGTATCTTGTACCTAATCTACTTAAATAAGAGGGCTTGGGCTGAGCAGCTCAATTGTACCTCCCATCCATGGTTAGACCCCACCTGTGTATTTCCCTTACCGTCCTCATTAGCACGAATGACCTCAGATAAGAATGAGAAACAGGAGTAGTACTGTGAGGGAGAGGATTGTTGTTCTGCTACCTCACCACCAGGAGGGACCACGGTAGAGGACTTAGGATAGGCTGCATCCTCTTGGGTTGTCTTGAATTCTGGTGAATGGAATAAAAATAAAACAATATATTGAGATGCGGCATCTTCTGGAGTCTGCATCCTTTCAAAAGAGCCACACTGAGTAAACACTCTAAGTTAGACAACATTACCACACATGACACTTGCTCTCACAGAAATTGATTTCCTCAGTAGAAAACTCTAATATTAAGGTGAGTTTACCTTTTGAAACTTCACTTCCTCCAAAAGAGAAGTAAATAATGATCAAAATTGTGTTTATGGTGTATGCCCATAATACTGAGAACCTTGCATGTGGGATTTCTGAAGATGTGTAAAGAACACTGAACATGTAGAAAGAACCATGTCTGTAAAACAGCATGCAGTCACTAAAGTTGGATATTTTCAGCTTGATTTTCCTCATGAGTAACTGTGTAATTAGGGAGGATGGGGTACAAGTTTTATGAAGAATTCTGCATGTGTATCTATCTAATTCTATGTTGGTGTCTATCTATACACACATATGTAGAGTGAAAGGATAGACAGATATAATGATATTATAGATATAGACAAATTTTCAGGGCTTCCTGGGAATCCTGGTGCTGGAGATGCTCAAATTAAGACTTCACAAACTTGCCCCAAACTCCTCTTCTAGAATTGTATTTCTATACTTCTCTTAGAGTTTTAATCTTCCCATACAGATCCTTTAAGAGCGTCATCCAATGAAGACAGGTATCCCGACATGGTACATTTCTGCCTATTAATTAAGAACAGACACCCTGGGCAGTCCTTGAGCAAAGGGGTCATTTATGGCCATAGCTGAGCACTGGCACTTAATTCTTATTTTTGGTTAACATGTTGCCTCACCTCCCTGCCTGATTCCCCTTCAGACCAACCTCTCACCCACCACATACCATGGGGAATGACACTGTCTGCAGACACACAGGAGTATTCTGAGTTTGCATCTGCTGCCATCTGGCCATGGCCTTGGGGCAACCCAGAGGATCCAGGTAAAACATCTTCATCTCTGCTTAAAACTTCTGGAAAAGAGAAGGAAAAGCAGACAGGTGACATTTTTTTTTTTTTTTTTTTGCCTTCACTAAACTTTAACGAAATAGTATGTACAATAACCCACAGGGCACTTGTCCCCATGAAGATTATAGTCCAGCTTCTGTTCGAAGTTCTAAAATCTAGGTATCTGAAAACATTTTCTGGAATGAAATGTCTGGTTACCTCTGAAAGCCTTATGTTGTTTTCTGCCATGGATCAGAGGCTCAAATTTTTGCCTAGTACATGGTAAGGTGCCTGCACTCTCACTATTCTGTTTATCACAAGAATAAATTCAGAGCATGTCAGTAAAGGTCTTTGGTCTGCCAGCTGTGGTTTATGATATGAAAGTCCTGTTGCTTCCTGGTAGGGTTCGAATTTACAGGACGGAACTGACAGACTTCCACTGCGGCTCCTTGGCCTCCTCCTTCAGGTACCTGGGTCGGACCTTACCCGAGGGCTCTGCTGCACAGCTCTGCGGGACCAGGAGACTCCAGAAGGGTTCCCAAGGCTGACTCCAGGCAACACCTCCCCACTTTAGGCACAGCTCCCCTCTGAGGAGCTATGACTGCCAAATGGCTCAGCTG
>NW_026746729.1:0-2253 GCF_022355385.1 Mustela nigripes
GCCTAAGATAAGGTAAACCTGGATAGCTTTAGTTCAATGTACTTTGAGATGCACAGCGGGAAATTCTACCAAGTATAAAACTTGACATGCAAAGTAATTTAGATAGGTTGTACCTAAATTTTATATCTTGGGAAATTAATAGGTGAAAATCAGTCTTTAGGTAATGTAATGCAACTCACATTTAATAACCAGGAACTGTATTTCCTGAGGGTGGAAGCGTCTGTTTCTCAGTCTGTTTCCAGCTGTCCAGTCCCCTTGCTTCCTTCTATGGGACCGTTGATTTGTTTTTTTTCTTCCCTGCTTTCTCCAACTGGCTTGTCCAGGGTCATCAAAATGTCTCATAAGCCACAAGATGCCACCCGGGATCCAGCCTGTTCTGCCACTGAAACACCTGGGAACCTGAGACCAGCTGATGCTACCACCCTCTCCTCTTTCCTCCTTGTCACTGTCCACCTTGCGAGCCCTTCCAGTCACCTGCCTGCACAGTTTTATCAGCACCAGTTCTCTGTGTCATGTCCATGACCATGACCTCCCATTGCCTACCCTCTTGGGTGGAAGCTGTGACACATACTTTGTTTCTAAGCAAACAGGACCAGCAGCAGGGACAGTTCCTCACTCTCCCCAGTCCTGATTGCCATTTTCAACTAACTCTTTCACCTCCATATAAAAACTCTTTTAATTAATCACTCTTAATTTTAATTAATTCTTTAAAAATCTATCTACCTGTCTATATATACTGACTGCATCTCCATGACTTACTTATTTTGTAACTATAAGTTTGTCCTTCCTAATCTCCTTTATTTTGCCCATCCAACCCACCGACTTCGTTCAGGCAACCACCAGTTTATTCTCTGTGTTTAAGAGTCTGTTTCTTATTTGTTTTGCTCTGTTTTTAGATTTCACAAATCAATGAAATTATATGGTATTTGTCTTTCTCTTTCTGACTTACTTCACTTCGCATAATACCCTCTAGGTCCATCTATGATGTTGCATATGACAAGGTCTCATCCTTTCTATGGCTGGGCAATATTCCATTGTCTGTTTACACCATCTCTTCTTTATCCATTCAGCTATTGATGGGCACTTGGGTTGCTTCCATATCTTGGCTATTGTACATGATGCTGCAATAAGCGTAGGGGTGCATATATCTTTTAGGCTTAGTGTTTTCATTTTGGAGGTAAACACCCAGTTGCAGATTACTAGATCATATGGTATTTCCATTTTTAACTTTCTGAAGAACTTCCATACTATTTTCTGCAGCGTTTGCACCAATTTACATTCCCACCAACAGTGCACAAGGGTTCTCCTTTCTCTACATCCTCACCAACACTTATAATTTCCTGCCTTTTTCATACTAGCCATTCTGACTACTGTGAGGTTGATATCTCATCGCCATTTTTATTTGCACTTCCCTGATGGTTAGTGATGCTGAACACCTTTGCATCGGCCTGTTGGCCATCCCTATGTCTTCTCTGGAAAACCATCTATTCATATCCTCCACCCATTTTTAATTGGATTGCTTGTGTGGTGTTAAGTTGGAAAAGCTCTTAATATTTTTTGGATATTAACCCCTTCCTGGACATATCATTTGCAAGTATCTTCTTCCAATCAGTAGGTTGCCCTTTTGTGTTGTTGGCGGTTTCCTCTGCTATGCAAAAACTTTTTATTTGGGTGCAGTCCCAATTGTTTATTTTTACATTTGTTTCCCTTGCCTGAGGAAAAATATATCCATAAATATGTCACTAAGGGTAATATCCAAGGTGTCTTCTACTCTTTTGATACCCGTGCCATCTACTCAAACCATCCACCTACTCCCCTCTCAATACTATCATCTCCCAACCTCATGGCAGCCATCAGTCTCTAGCACCCGGGTCTCAGTCTTCCTCATCATCCCCTAGCCAGGCCTACCTGTCCATCCAACATATCATACCTTCCCATTGTCTGCAACTGCTCCTCTTCCAAAATCTTAAACTTCATAGCTCACTTTTGAGCAGTATTCTCCTCTCTCACTTACTCATCCTTCTCACACTCACCCCACACTCACGATCCATCACGCAAACCATTCTCCTGTCAATAAGCTCAACTGTCTGACCTCTAGTACTGAGACATACCCCTTTCCCTGCTCTACACCAAAAGTCCATCCCTAGATTAACAAGACATGTGAATTATTAGCTGCTGCACCCAGGCCCTGAGACCTGGTGGAGAAAATAATACACCCATGCAGGCCAGGACCTCTATATACTGACAGCCCCC
>NW_026746730.1:0-2253 GCF_022355385.1 Mustela nigripes
CCGCTGGACGCGCTCTGAGCATATCGGACCCGCCATGGCCTTAGGTCATCATCTCTTCTCAACCTCGATTTTCAGGCTTCAGAAACTATGACTTATCTCAAAACACTGCCCACGGTTGAAAATGATGCAGAAATCAGAACTCCATCCCCATGGCAAGAAACCTTGTGGTTGCCATGTTATCCAACGTTCAGTGTAGTAGAAAGCAGTGTGGCCCATGAGGCCCCGCCCATGCTCGTGGGCCACATTGGTCACAAACACACATTGTGACCCTCAGCCTGAGCCCAGTCCTCAAGTAAGGCCACTCAGTGGTTGGACCCTGAGCCCGCATATGGGGCCTGCCATGTCACTCGCCACAATTTTTAACCATAGTTCGCTTTCTCTCTTCACTCATCCCTAGGGCTGTGCTTTGGAATTCCTCTTTTGGTGGGACACCTGAGGTAACAAACCTGAAAGGAGTCGTCCCATCCCACAGATTGACGAAAAACAATTGGGATCTGGCCAAATCCACAGAGAGGAAATTCGTCCATGGCCCATTAAGTCTCCCCAACATTCCACGGCCAAGGCTGATACAAAATCCACAGAAAAAAGAATGAGCAAGCGCCTCAGACTCGCTGTTTCTTCATATCCTGAAGAGTTCTTCTCATGGTTTGTCGATCGGGTACGCCATACCTACATCCGCAAACCTTAGCTGAGTTTGTGTTTTTAGACTTCTGCCTCAATGTCCTGGGCAACACACACTCCAGACTGGGACCCTGGAGTCACACATTAGAACTACGCATACCCAATCCATGGGAATTCTGCCCATTCCATTGTCCCAAACCGTACAAATTAGGAGAACCCTCCAAGGTCCCTGAGGCCATCCCAATAGTGTAGGTCACCCGCCACAAACAAGGGCGGTCTGACACCAGCTGGCATCTATCTCCACTCATTCCATAGATGGATGTCCCCAGAGAGAAGATGGAATCAGACAGGCCCCTAGGCCATAATCGGATCCATTGCTTTGGTTTACAGGCATGTCTGCTCAAAAGTCTGGATTCCAATACTAGCATAGGGGTTTTCCTGAGGCACCCTTCAGAACAAATCTCGTCTCCACAAAGAAACTTGTGCATGGGAGCTATGTCAAAAGCTTAGGAGAATACTTCAGGGTCCCGGTGCTACCGCCTTATTCCAAGGCCCTCATGGATACAAACACACTTTAGGACCAATCCTCAGGAAAGTCCATTTCAACTCAGCCACCCAGGTTGCTCCCGCAGAGCCATCAGATCTAAACTGCCTTGTTGCTAGGAGACAATTGCAATGCGAGGCGCTCGTCCCCGGCATACATCCTCGAACGGTGCCCTGGAGTCCTTCCATATGGGATGTCCTGGACCTGTCCAACAGGTCTCAACTGTCCCGCAGAAGGAATCCTGGAAGGGGGCATGCCACAACTCCCAACGTGGGAAAACCTCCATGGCCTCGAGATTCCGCTCCCTTCATGAAGGGGCCTTCATGCACAGAAGCTCCAACCTGAGCCAACGTCTGATGTTCGCCCTGACTGTAGATGCATGAGATCTTGGTTCCGATGTGTAGGGGGTACCTGCCATCCCCTCGCCGTGAAACCCAAGTCTAGCTTGTGTTCTCAGACTTACGTCCTCAACTCCTGGCCCGAAGCACTCAAGTTTGGCAATTCCAGACCCACAATGCAGCACTCTGCCTGCCTTCTAGAAAAAAAAAAATATTGCCTAATGAGCTGCCCCGGGAACCTTAAATGAGGATCAACCTACATGGCACTCGAATGTAACCAAATTATAGAGTCTAACCGGGGCACTAATGCACTTTCTTACACAACCTGAGCCCGGACCTCCTGAACAACACCCAGACAGCTGACCGCACACTGAGCAAATCAGACCCGCCATGGCCTTAGGTCATCATCTCATCCCTACCTCAGTTTTCAGTCTACAGAACCTAGACTTTATCTCCAATCCCTGCCCAGGGTGAGTGTGATGCAGAAATCAGAACTCTTCCTTACCCAGGAAAGAAATCTTGTGGATGGCATGTTGTCCAACGATCAGTGTAGGAGAAACCAGCATTCTCCCTGAGGTCCCGCCCATTCTTGAGTGTGACGAGGGCATAAACATGCATTGTGACCCTCAGCGTGAGTCCTGCCCTCTAGTATGTCCTCTTAGTGACTGGACCATTAGATGTCATAATGGGCTTGACATGTCCCTAGGCCCCAATATTTAACCAGATTTCTGGTTGTCCAGTCGCCCCTCC
>NW_026746731.1:0-2253 GCF_022355385.1 Mustela nigripes
CTGATTAATCAAGTCTCCCTCGAGAGAAGGCTACCACTTCCCCAGGTAATCTCATCGCCTCAGAGGAAACCATGTTTCTCTGTGAAGTGGAGGTGATCCCGGCTCTCTGGGAGTACTCGCAAAGGTTTGGCGTGGTTATGAAACGGAACGCTATGACTGGGGCCCGCTGGTTGTGGTCACCGTCATGCCCACAGCCTGAACACCACCTCCCTCCAGGAAGCTCCCTTCTCTGAAGGTAGGGGCATGTGGCTGACTATTAGGGAGCACTTCCTAAGGCGTACCCTGTCGCTCGCCCAGACGCCCAGCTCCTCCCGGAGCCACCGAATGCCATACAGAGCTAAAGCTGGGAGCAGGGGCTCACCGTGGACACCAATGACGAGGGCCCAGGTACCTCAGCTCACAAACCCATTACGAGTGTATACATTTAACTCTAGCTTTAAGATGTTTCTCCTCTTACTTCTCAGTCAGAAAAGACTTTAAGCAGAGTAAACCAACAACAAACCCTAAGATAAAATATTTAACCGTGTTAATTTCCAAAGCCCTACAGTCGTCTTCAGCTTCTCGAGGGTTGCTGACACCGTACACAGAGAAAACACTCTTAGGGTGTCCAGCCTCTAAGAGAAAAAGCAAACAGCTCAGAATCCAACCAGCCACGGCAAAGGAACCACCGACAAAGCCAAACACAGAGGGCCCCTGAGCATCTGGGAATCTGCCTGTTCCTTTGCCTCCTCAGAGGGAACGAGTCACAAGACTGCTCAGAATGGGAAATGAAAAGGGCAGAAGCCCAGAAAGCAGCGGGTCCTGAATTTTGTGCTGCTTCCAAGGAGTGAGCCCGCCTGCTGTGTCAGTTATTTACACAGTGGGCAGGTGAGGCTGACAGCTTGAGGTGGTTATTTTAGAGGGAGAGCTATAAGTCTGATCGGGAGAAGGTTCTGGACCCTGGGGTCCCAGCACGCATCTCCAGCTTCCAGGCTGACCCTCCCTTCAGACAGGGTTTACGAGGCAGAGGCAGCGGGGCAAGTATGGTCTTTGTATTTAAATCACCTCAAGGGGGCCCATATCTCCAGGCACAACCAGAACCCAGGGAGGAGAGGGAAGCTGGAGAGGGAGAGGGTACCTCCACTCCTATCTGCTGGCTGCACTTCTGGAGCACCTGATCTAGGAAGCTAAATGCGTGGACAGAACAGAAGGAAGAATCTGGGAAGATTGGAAGACTAGAAGAGCTGCTCGCGGACTAGTCTCAACCTGAACCACAGAAACACCTCTGCCTCCCTGCCCTCCTCCCCTCGGCTGGACACCAGGTGCCTCCCTACTGCACTCCAGATGCAGATCCAAGCTCAGGGGTGCCCAGTGCCGATGCCTCTCTCTGGCGCAGGGACTTTAGGGCATCAGCGGGACTCCCAGACAGCACCTGTGATCTCTAATTTAAAACCAAAACCAAAATCCCCAACCAGCCCAAGCCAGCACAAGCAATACATATTTATGTGTAAGACACATATGAACACATACACATTCACTTATCTACACACACACACACACACACACACACACACACGCTTTTGCAGCAGAAGGCAGGCAGGAAACCTGTTCCCTAAGTCCTTTGCTTTCCTCATCTGCTTCTAGCAGCAACAGCCATTTCTGCTACGGATTTTCCTATTCGAGGGTTGATCACAGATCCAAATGCCACCGTCCTGTTTGCCACCCTTTCCTACCCCACCGGCCCGCTGATGTCTGTCAGTGAACCAGGGAACAAAGATGGAAGACAGGGCCAAGCTGCCTTCCTTGACAGTGGGGTTATATTTGACACTTTAATAAACCTCAGAGCCTGAGCCTCTCTGCTCTCAGACTGGCCAGGGTGCAGCTCTCACTCTTAACAAACCCGACCATCTCTCTCCCCCCACCGCGGGGCACAAGGGTTTTCTCTGCCCGGCATCTATTTCCAGGCTCCATAAATCATATCCCATTGTTCCAGGCCATCTGAACTCATGCTTAATAAACCATCCACCTCACCCTTACGCCACCACCCCGAATTTCCCACAGGGAAAGACTGTTTCAAGAAGAAAAGGAAATTCTTCATTAGGGCTGTATTTTAAAAGCAAGCTTCCACAAAAAACCGGAAAACAAAATTGGGTATAAATACCATCCAATAACCACTAAATGTCTTTGGTTAAAGCACCTGCCTGCCTGTGATTCTCGGGTCCAGATATGAGCTCAGTGCACATCCAAAGGAAGCAGAATTTGAACCTGATGCTA
>NW_026746732.1:0-2253 GCF_022355385.1 Mustela nigripes
TAGAGAACTTCTCCTTCCCCATGCCAGGAATCCTGGCTGTTGGGACTGATGTCCAACCCTCAGAGTGAGAGCCATCTGTATGGCCAATGAGACCACGCCCACTAATGAGATCCACCATGGTCACAAGCAGGCATTGTGAGCACAGCCTGAACATGCTTTGAAACAAACTCTCTCAGTTGCACCTCCAAGATCCAGCATTATAGGCCTGGTATACCCCTAGGCCAAAATGCTAACCCTTGGTTGGATATTCCAGGTGCCCCTCCACAAAGCCCGTCTCTGGAATCCCTGTTTTGGGGCAACCCTAAGATGGAGAACAGCACTCTTCCTTTTCCCCTGAAAGACACCAAACTATGGAGTGCCATCAAGATCCTTAGAGAGGAAAAATCTCCCATGGACTCATGAGACCAAACCTGCATTCCAAGGCCATACTGGGCACACAATCCAGATATAAAAGCCTGTGCTAATGCCTTCCAGTCACCCTAATTAAAGTTCCTGATGAGCTGCCCTCCAGGTCTACGCATTGGGCCTGTGATCACATTGCCACTAAGACTAACCGGAATTTCTGTTTCCAGATTTCTCTCCCAAAACCATGGCTCACATGCCCACCAGAATGGGATCTCTGGAGCCACATCACAGAACTCTGGCCATCGCCAAGGACACTGTGCATATCATTGTTGCCCATACCTTCCAGATTAGGAGAAACCTGTAAAACCCCAGAACCCACCCCAATATTGCTGGCCAATCTTGACACAAATGTGCAGCCTGTAACACCCTGATCACTTACATCCAGGGAGACAGCCAAGTCAATGATAGTGAGATAGAATATTGAAACTAAAATGCCTCTAGGCCCTCAATGGAACCACAATAGGTTTTAAGGCATCTGTCCTCAGGGGCCTGTTCTGGAATACCAATTTATGACATATCATGTGGTCCCTGAGCCACACAACAGAACAACTCCTGTCCCCAGAAAGATACCGTGCACTTCGACCTGTGCCAAATCATCAGGGTATGAGGATCCCGCATGGCACCTTAGCAACCAGCACATTCTAAGATGTCCTTATTAACAAACCAGCATTGTGGCTTATCTGCAAGATATTCCATGTCAACTCAAGGCCTTGGAACTTCGCCCCAGAGGCACCAGAACAAACCTGCCATTTCCTCAGCTACAATGGTCAATGGAGTTGTGCTTTCCAGGCATCCATCCCGGAGAGCTCTGCTTCACAAACTTTCCACATGGGGGAACCTAGAGCAAAGAAACCAGACTTCAACTGCCCAGTAGAAGGAAACTTTACTGGTTGGAGCAGCTCACAGGCCTCAGCATGTGAACTCCTCCATGGCCTCTTGTTGCTACCCCTCCATTTGTCGGTCATCAGAGACTCAAACTCTAGTGTGAGCAAACATCTGACATCCACCCATATGCCACCACTGAATGTCTCGAATAAACTGCTCCACATTGGAACTGCCTTCCGCTTGGAACTGAATTGAACCGTATCTTGTGTTAACAATTCTATCCTCAACCTCCTGGTCCCCAAGCCCTCTTGATAGGGAAATCTGGAGTCACAACGCAGCATTCTGCCTTCCCCATCGAATGAAAAATTTCTGGGTGAGTCTTCCTAGATAGCCCATATGAGGATCAATCTGCTAGGCCCTCCAATCAACCCCAATTTATAGGCTTCCACAGTCACTAGTGCTGTGTCTGACAGAGCTTGAGCCCCGACCTAGTGTCAGTCACCAGAGAGCGGGCTCCATATCTAGCATTTGGGATGGCCATGGCCCAAGTACGTCATCTCTACCCATTGTTAGTGTCAGGCACTTGTCTCCAGACCTTTGCTGGAATCCCTGCCAATGGGGGAACCTGAAGCACAATAGAGAACTCCTCCTTCCTCATGGCAGGAAACTTGGCTGTAGGGATGGTTGTCCAACCCTCAAAGAGGGAGGGAGTTACAAGACCAATGAGACCACATCCATTCCTGAGGGCCGCCCTGGGCACAAACAGGCATTGTGACCCTCAGCCTGAGCATGCTTTCAAACAATCCCTCTCAGTGGCACCACCATGAACCCACATTGCAGGCCTGGTACACCTCTAGGTACAAATCCTAAAACTTGGGATTTTCCAGGTGACCAGACCCAGAGCCCGTCTCTGGAATTCCTGTTTTGGCATTCTGGTCAGAAACCACACATGAGGATCAATCTGCTCGGCCCTCCAGGCCCACACACCCTCCATGCTGGGCCCCCTTGAGCCACACATCAGGA
>NW_026746733.1:0-2252 GCF_022355385.1 Mustela nigripes
TTACCGAGAAAACCCCACTGCCCAGCTCATTTCAAAGCACATCCTAAAGGAAGCGAAATGTTCTTCTACTGTACTGAAGCCGAGAGGATGCAGGGAGAAGAGAGCTCGCCCGCCAGACAAGTCCCCTCCCTGGCAGGTCATATCAGGTTTGCCCAATGCCCAAGGTCATTTGGCTAATAAAATCAAAAGGTGACACCAGGGGGCTCAGAGTCAGAGAGTCCCACACCTTCTGATCGACCGGTGTACCCTAGGTCTCCTCCTCGTCTCTGTGTGTGTGTGTGTGTTTGGGTGTGTGTGTGCCTCTTGGTGTCTGTGTGTCTGTGTGTAAAAAGGACCTGGCCGTGCCATCGTGGGTGGAGATGCCCCAAGCAGGATCAGGCTGATGAGGGCTTAGATGTCTGGTGGGCAAGTCATGTTCACACCGCAGTTTAAGGCTGGTTAAGTGGGATGGGGTGTAAGGTCTATACCCTTATGCCCAGGGTTTCTCGTGAGACCCTATAGGGATGGGTACATGACCCAGGAGCGGGCCTAACCCTAAGAGTAACCACTAACCCTGACCCTGACACTGACTCTGAGCCTGCCCCAAACCCTAACTGAAGCCCTGACCCTGACCCTGAACCTGACCCTGACTGTGATCCTGACCTGAACACTAAACCTAAATGTAAGCCTGACACTCAGCTTGATGTGGACTCTGAAACTAAACCTAACTCTGACATTACCGTAACCATGACTCATACCTAAACAAGACACTGACCCTGACCCTAATCCTACACCTGACGCTGACCGAACACTCACCATAACCCTAACCCTGAACGTGACTGTGAGCCTGATCCTAACCCTAAACTAAAGGTAAGTCTAACCATGACCCTAATACGGACCCTTCATAAACTTAATGCTGACCCTGACCCCCACATTAACCCCTACCCTAAACCAAACCCTAACTCTGACCTTAAGCTGACTAACCCTACCACTAACCATAACCCTACTTCTAACTCTAACCCTAACCCCATCCCAAACCCTACAGCCAAAACCTAACTGTGACACAGAACCGAACATTGACCCTAAACCAAAGCCTGACGCTAAACCTGACCCTGTCCATGACCTTCACCTGACCCTGACCCTGACCCTAATCCTAACAATGACTCTAACACTGACCACTACATAACCCTGTCCCAGACCCGAATGTGGTCTTTAAACCAATACCTGAACCTGACCCTAAACCTGACACTGGCGCTACACTTCACCCTGACCCTGACCCAGGCCAAGACCATAAACCTAACCCTGACCCTAACAGTGACACTCACCCCGACCCTAACAATAACCCTGACAGTGAATGTGAGCCTGACCCTAACTCTAACACTAAAAGTAACCCTAACCCTGACACTTACATGGGCCCTGAACTGAAAACTAACGCTGAACCTAACCCTAAAACTAACCCCTAACAATATCCCTGACACTGACCCTAACCCGGTCTAACTCTAACCCTCAACCTACCTCCTACCCTAACCCTAACCCACTTTAACAATAATCTTGACCCTCTACCTGACCCTGACCCTGATCATAACCCTAACTCTGAACTTTGCCTATGTCAGACCTTAACCTTAAACCTGACCCTGGCCTTTACCTTAACACTGACCCTCACCCTGCCTGTAAACCTAACTTTGACCCAATCTGTGATGCTGGACAGAATCGTAACCCTAAAGGTAACACTGATCCTGAACCTACTCATAAAACAGAACCTAAATATAAAGCTGCCCTTACCATAACCATGAACCTAACCCTGACCCTGACCCTAACCCTGACACTAAACCTGTCCCAAACCTAACCCTGACCCTGACATGAACCTTGCCCCCAAACCTAAACTTGAACCTGACCCTAAATCTGACTATGACCCTGAACCTGACCCTAAACCTAACCGTCACCCTAACACTGACCCTGACCCTGACTCTGACCGTTACGCTAACAGTGACCCTACTGTGAGCCTGACCCTAAACCTAAACATGAACCTAACCCTAACTATGACCCCTACCCTAAGCCTTACGCTAACCCTGACCCCAACAACGTCTAAACCTAACTCTGACCCTAAGTCTTTCAAAACCCTAACCCTAACACTAACCAAGACTAAACCCAGCTCGGTTGCCTCCAGCGGGGACAACAGCTGCACCCAGGCCTCCCAGGCGCGGGGTGGAGGCTGTATGGGGGACACTGGATGGGCACTGCATTGAGTGGAGTGTGAGCCTGAGCAGCTTGCG
>NW_026746734.1:0-2252 GCF_022355385.1 Mustela nigripes
CCACAGTTTGGCGACCGTGGCCATTGCTGCTATAAACATTGGGGTACAGATGGCGCTTCTTTTCACTACATCTGTATTTTTGGGGTAAATACCCAGTAGCGGTGCCATTTTTTTCTAATGGCATTTGTTCACTTTGTGTCTCTCTGTCACAATTTGCCAATTCTTATAATATTTCAAACTTTTCAATATTATACTTCTTATGGTGATCTGTGATCAACGATTATGACTCAATGAAAGCTCTGGTGATGGTTTACATTTTTTTAGCAATAGAGTATTTTTTAATTAAGTCATGTACATTTAGATATAATGCTGTTGCACATTTAATAGACTATATCATAGTGTATAATAACTTTTATATGTCCTAGGAAACCAAAATTTTCATTTCATTCACTTTATTGTGATTTTTGCTTTATTGCAGTGATCTGGAACTGAACCCACAATATCTCTGAGGTATGACTGCAGATTTGAGCCATTTGCCTCTGTATGGTATTCAAATGTATGGGGGTTGATGACATAGTATAGAGGAAGAGTTGCAGAATAGAAAGAGATAAAGGCTCAAGACTAAGTCCGAAGGAATCTTCACTTATTTATTTAAAAATGTATTTTTAGAATGTATTTTACATTTATATAAGAAAAGATACATACTCATTATAAAATATGCAAGCAATATAGAAAAGCACAAAAAAAGGGGAAAAAATCCTTCCAAATCTGCACCAACCAAGAATAACTATTATTGGGCCTCAGTTTCTTTATTTGAATAAAGGAGGACAAAAATAAGATTGCTGTGATGATTTAATGAGATAACTCATTTAAAATGCTTATTCTGTTACTTGGAAGATCGTAAACTCTTCATAAGCATTAGCTACTAAGATAAATGCATGTTATTCTGGGCATCAATTTTATTATGTAGGATTAAGAAATGAATAGAAAAAATTAAACAGAAGTAATATACATACTATTTTAAAAAGTATGAAATTTTAAAAATTGCTTGAATTGAACAAAAGAAAAATAAATGAAAGTGAAAGGATTTGATATACTTCAGGTAAATGTTTCTTTCCTCTCAAAAAATAGAAGTTTCTGAAAGATTATTTTAAAGTTAAGATCAAAGATTTGAAAAATATAAAGAGGTTGTAGTCATTACATTACATTTTCATTTCCATGTTTCAATTTTTGATAGTGTTCACTGATTCCCTGGGTGATTGCTTAAAAGCATGTGTTCTAGAGATAGTCTGCTTTGGTTCAAATCAGATCTTCTAATTAACTAGCTATAAGGTGGACAAATTATTTAATTCCTACATGCATTAATTTTCTTATTTCTAGAATGGGAATTAAAAAGTGCCTACTTCACTGAGTTGTGAGTGATGAGAGTTAATATGTATCAAATATGTGGTATAGTGACTAGTAAGTAATAAACTATTATTATAAATATGAGGACATGAGATATTATTATAATACATGACAAAATGAGGTCCCTTGCACTTTCCCTCCTATCTCCTGATTTTTGTTAATTATTTTATTATTTTTACTTTCTGTTCCCCCCTGTCAAATTCTTTAAGTTATTTGGTCTTGGTTCTGTGTTTAAATGAATTCCATGTTTACCATTAGTTCTCTTATCACAGCTTATTTCTGCCTGAGTTATTTGTTTTGATATATCTCTTGTTTGTCTATATTTTCTTACGTACTACTTTTTTTTTTGAAAAGGGGAACTCCTAAGTGTTGCATTTCTTGAACTTTTGCATGCTTGAGAATATGTTTGTAGAAGGGATAGCATATAAAATTCTTGGGTCTCCCTTTTCTTCTCTAAAGAGTTTGATACTACTTCACTGCCTTTGGCATTGTGGGCTACACTGGTCCTTTAACTTTTCATTCTTTGGCTGGCCAGATTTCACTATAGAAATATCAGCATTAGAAGTCAGAGGATAGTTCATTTTTGCCCTTGCTTCCCTTGCCTTTGGCGTTGTTCCTAGGAAGATGTTGCTGCGGCTGAGGACTATTGGGATTTCATCAAGATCAAAAGCTTTTGCACGGCAAAGGAAACAGTTAACAAAATCAAAAGACAACTGACAGAATGGGAGAAGATATTTGCAAATGACATATCAGATAAAGGACTAGTGTCCAGAATCTATAAAGAACTTAGCAAACTCAACACCCAAAGAACAAATAATCCAATCAAGAAATGGGCAGAGGACATGAACAGACATTTCAGCAAAAAAGACATCCAGATGGCCAACAGACACATGAAAAAGTGCTCC
>NW_026746735.1:0-2252 GCF_022355385.1 Mustela nigripes
GTCTGGAGCCAAACAGATGTGTGGACTGTCCACAGGAGGAGGGAAGGAGGCTGCAGATGTGGAGAGGGAAGAGGAGCAGACACCAACACCAGGCACCCCACATATGGGAGACTCACCCTGGCAAGGTGAATCTCCATAACATTTGGCTTTGAAAACCACTGGGGCCTGACTACAGGAGTTCTTACAATCAGTGGTGCTTAACACCTGGAACTTTAAAAGTCAGCAGCCTGGGCTCTGAGAGAGCTGGGAGGGTGGGAGGAAACTGAGTCCCTGCCCTTAAAGAGACAGCACAGCAAGCAGCTTTGGTAAGATAGGGCAGACAAACAGCAGTTTGACAATTTGACAATCACCTGGGCTGTATGGGAAGGAGATTAATTTTCTAATCTCAGATCCTGTGTGGGAGGGGCAGGGATCTTTGGGAGACCTCTCCAAGAACAAAAGAGCTGGCAGGCACCATTCACTTCCCCAGCCTCCCAGACTAAACATATGGATGCCTGTGGGAACCAGCACAGCACAACACTCTCCACCCGTTCTGGGTGAATTCTGCCAAACGTTTAAAGAAGAGTTAATACCTATTCTTCTCAAACTGTTCCAAAAAATACAAGAGGAAGGAAAACTTCCAAATTCATTCTATGAGGACAACATTACAGTGACACCAAAACCAGACAGGGACACTACAAGAAAGGAGAACTATAGGCCAATATCTCTGATGAACACAGATGCAAAAATACTCAACAAAATATGAGCAAACCAAATCCAACAATACAATAAGGAAGTCATTCACCACATCAAATGGGATGTATTCCTGGGATGCAAGGGTGGTTCAATAATCGCAAATCAATCAATGTGATACATCACATCAACATGAGAAAGGGTAAAAGCCACATGACCATTTCAGTAGATGCAGAAGAAACATTCTTGACAAAGTACCACATCCATTCATGATAAAATCCCTCAACAACGTAGGTTTAGAGGGAACCTACCTCCTCATCATAAAAGCCGTATCTGAAAACCCACAGCAAACATGATTCTTTAAGTGGGAAAAACTGAGTGAGAGCTTTCCGCCTAAGATCAGGAACAAGACAAGGATGTCCACTCTCACAACTTTTATTCAGTATAGTGCTGGAAGTCCTCACCACAGCAATCAGACAAGAAAAAGAAATAAAGGACATTCAAATTGGTAAGCAAGAAGTGAAACTGTCGCTATTTGCCAATGACATGACTCTCTATATAGGAAACCCGAAAGACTCCATCAAAAGTCTACTAGAACTGACAAATGAGTTTGGGAAGGTCACAAGACACAAAATCAATACAGAGAAATCCATTGCATTTCTGTACTCTAATAAGGAAGTAGCAGAAAGAGAAATTAAAACAATCCCATTGACAATAAAATAATAAAATGCCTAGGAACAAACTTAACCAACGAGGTGGAAGACCTACACTCTGAAAACTATAAAACCCTGATGAAATCAACTGAAGATGACGCAAACAAATGGAAAGAGATCTGCTCACGGATTAGAAGAATACTGTTAAAATGTCCACACTGTACTACCCAAAGCCGTCGGCGGACTTAATGCAAACCCCATCAAAATAACCAAGGGCATCTTTCACAGAACTCGAACAAATAGTCCTAAATTGTGTATAGAGCCACAAAAGACCCTGACTAGTTAAAGGACCTTGGTAAAAAGGAACAAAACTGGAAGAATCACAATCTCAGATATCAAGGTGGACTACAAAATTATAATAAGCAAAACAGTTTGGTACTGGCACAAACAAAGACATATAGATCAACAGAATAGAGAGCCCAGAAATAAACCCATGGTTTTATGGTGAATTAATTTTTCAACAGAGGAGGCAAAAAAATGCAGTGGGAAAATTTGGACAGTCTCTTCAACAAATGGCACTGGGAAAGCTGGACAGCTACATGCAAAAGAATGAAATTGGACCACTTTCTTACACCATACTCCAAACTCATCTCAGTGGATTAAATACCTTACTCTCAAATGGATCAAAGACCTAAATGTCATACCTGAAACCCCAAAAATTCTGGAAGAGAGCACAGGCAGTAATTTCTATGACATCGGCCATAGTACATTTTTCTAGATGTGTCTCCTGAGGCAAGGGAAACAAGAGCAAAAACAAACTATTGGGGCTGTAAGGGCCTATTTAGAAACTGTCCCTGCTTTCCTTGCCCCAGGGGATTTACTTGGAGACAAGTCCCAGAAACCAGCTTCAGGTAACAAAGCCCAGAT
>NW_026746736.1:0-2252 GCF_022355385.1 Mustela nigripes
GATCTGTACTTGAGGAACTACAGAACACTCATGAAAGAAATTGAAGAAGACACAAAAAGATGGAAGATCATTCCATGCTCTTGGATCGAAAGATTTTATTTCATAAAGAGAGTGAGGGAGCATGAGCTGGGTGAGGGGCAGAGACAGCGGGATAGAAGCAGACCCTCCACTGAGCAAGGATCTCTGCATGGGGTTGTATCCCAGGACCCCAGGGTCATGAGCTGAGCCAAAGGCAGTTGCTTAACCAAATGAGCCAACCAGGCTCACCCACCCCACTCGCTTTTATTTTTAAAATATCATCACCATTCCAAATTATTTCCTCAGATCACTATGTTTATTTTTTCTTAATTTAAGTTACATTAGTGAGCAAATGGTACACATCTGCTTTTGGCGTAATGTTTAATGATTTTTCAATTGACTTTTGGAATGGATTTTGACCATAAAAATTTTACAGTCTTTAAAATGTTCTTACCTTCTTATTTCTGAGTTTTCTGTTTTATTTAAGTGGTTTTGCCCACCTATACATTTTATATATAGTTTTCTTTAATCTTCTACTATATTGTATGGTTACACCTACCTTAGGTCATAAACCCTCTGTTTTTCTTTTTTTCATTTTTTTATAAGATCTGAGGGATTTAATATTCTTCCAAATAGATGTCTCTTATGCCATTATATATTTAATAATTCAACTTTTTTTTTTAATTTGCCTCCAGAGTTTATTGCCAAGCGAGGTCCTAATGCCAAATGCTAGCACTAGCTTTAAAAATGGGATGGTAGGGGAGACAAGATGGTGGGAAAGTAGGAGGAGGCACTGTTTCAACCTGTTACCCTAAAGTGAGTTGATTACCTACAAAAAACTCAGATCACCCATGAAATCAGCCTGAGATCAGAATTATACACGTCTGGATCTCTACAGGGGAAGAAGACGCCAGTGGGCAGGTAAAGCGGAGTGGGAACATCGGAATGATATCAGAAGATAAACAAAAAGGGAAGGGAGTCACCAGAGGCAGCCTATTGGAAAGTAATACCCCTAATACAAGAGTGTCCTGCTACTGGTGAACAGCATTAACTTTAAGACTGGTTGAAAGCACTCAAAAAAAGAGCAAAGGATCGCAGTGGGGGTGGGGGGAATTGTAGGAATCTAGGCAGCTAGGGACAGGGGCTTAAGTCCCTGGACCTAGGACAGCCTCCCCTGGTGCTGAGGCAGAGAGAGTGTGGTGGAGAAACCAGGTCTTGGTCCCTGAGCCGCCAGCACACCCGAGAACATGTGGAGTCCAGCCCCTGTGAGGGGCTGGGAGACTCATCAGATGGCAGAATGCCAAGCTGTGCCAACAGAGCCTGAGACGCGCGTGCCCCTCACTCTCCCCTGAGAGAGGTGCACAAAGGCCCAGCCTGGTGCTCTCGAACCCGCACCCTGCTATAAGAGCCTGAGATGCACCCATGGCTCACACCCTCCCCTGAGAGAGGTAAACACAATCCCGGCACTCTTAGACCCAGAAAGACCAGGCCTCCCAGCTGGGGACAGCGGGAAAATCTCAGTGTGCAATCACTGCTTGGAAACTCTCTGGTGGTCTGGAGCTGCCCAGACAGTCAATGATGCCATGGTTTGAGGTACAAGCAGAAGATCCTGCATCCCCAGGGACCACGACTCGGAACCTGCTCTGCCAGCATCCAAGGAAGGATTTATATGGGCTCTACAACACCCACAGGGGACCAGACTGGGGCTTCTCTCTGAGAGGGAGGTCAGGGTGCAGTTTCCTTTCCTATAAACCTACAAAAACCACCAAAAGCAGTCAAAGTGAGGGAAAAAAAAGTGAACAAACATAAAAACCTCCAAAAAACAAAAGCCTGAAAAGACTGGTTTCCTCAGAGCCCACCCCTTTGAGGGGGGCAAGAGGAATTAACTCAGGCAACATCATTGACTGAAAACCCATGTGGCAGGCTCCTTCCCCAGAAAACCAACCAGGAAAGAAAAAGAAAATAAAGCCTATAAGAGAACAACCACCACTACTTCATAGGACGACTTTTATTTTTAACTCCTTCCCACTATTCTGGTTTATTTTTTTTTAATTTTTTATTTTTTATAAACATATATTTTTATCCCCAGGGGTACAGGTCTGTGAATCACCAGGTTTACACACTTCACAGCACTCACCAAATCACATACCCGCCCCAATGTCCATACTCCCACCCCCTTCTCCCAAACCCCCTCCCCCCGGCAACCCTCAGTTTGTTGTGAGATTAAGAGTCAC
>NW_026746737.1:0-657 GCF_022355385.1 Mustela nigripes
GCAGAGTGCTGCATTGTAGTTCTGGATTGCCAAACTGGAGGGTTTGTGGGCCAGTAGTCTGAGGACGGAAGTCTGAGAATCCAAGCTAGGCCTAGGTTTCTGGGTGAGGATATGGCAGGCACAATCTTCAGACCTGAATCGAGATCTCGTGCATCTGTAGTCAGGGCGAGGATCAGACGAACGCTGAGGTTGGACATTCTGTCCCGGATGTCCCCTTCTTGAAGGGGGGGTGGATCACGAGGCCATGGGGGTTTTCCCACGATGGGAGATGTGAGAAGCTCCCAACTGCAAAGATTCTTCTGTAGGATAATTGACACCTGTTGGTTGGCTCCAGCACAACGATTCTGAGCTGGGTTCTAAGGATGGATGGCTGGGTAGCCCACCTCGCATTCCAATTGTCTCCAAGCCACAAGAGAGGTCAGATCGGCTGGATCTGGGGGAGCAACCGAGGAGGCTGAGTTGAAATGTACTCTCCCGTGGATGTGACCTAATATGATTTTGTGTCTATGGAGACCTTGGAATGAAGCGGTGGCACTGGAGCCCTGAAGGGTTCTCCTAATGAGAGGCTTTCACAAAGCTCCATCGTGCAAGTTTCCCATGTGTAGATGAGATTTGTTCTGATGGGTGAGTCAAGAAACAGCCATATGCTGTTTCTTG
>NW_026746737.1:757-1400 GCF_022355385.1 Mustela nigripes
AGAGAGGTCAGATCGGCTGGATCTGGGGGAGCAACCGAGGAGGCTGAGTTGAAATGTACTCTCCCGTGGATGTGACCTAATATGATATTGTGTCTATGGAGACCTTGGAATGAAGCGGTGGCACTGGAGCCCTGAAGGGTTCTCCTAACGAGAGGCTTTCACAAAGCTCCATCGTGCAAGTTTCCCATGTGTAGATGAGATTTGTTCTGATGGGTGAGTCAAGAAACAGTCATATGCTGTTATTGAAAACCAGGCCTTTGAGGAGAGTTGCCTCGAAACCAAAGCAATGTTTCCGATAGTTGCCTAGGGGCCTGCTCGTTCCTTATTACCTCTGGGGATATCAGTCTACAGGTCTGAGTGCAGGTGCTCAGATGGGCTCAGATTGCCCCTGCTTGTCCTGGGAAGCCACCACTATTGGGATGGCCTCAGGAATTTTGTTGGTTTATCCTCTTAGTAGGGTTGTGGCCATTGGAATGGGTACATACAATTCCCTTGGAGGTCCAAGCACAGTCTTCACGTTTGGTCTCAGGGGCCTGGGCCTGTAGGTTGTGTAGGCCAGAGCTGTTGGGACAGTTCTCTGAAAACACAAACTCGGCTTATGTTTCAGGTCATAGGTATGGCAGGACTGATCTACAGACCATGA
>NW_026746737.1:1500-2252 GCF_022355385.1 Mustela nigripes
ACTTGCTCAAGTTTTTGTCTCTGGATATCGTGTCACTCATGGTCGTGAAGTTTCCGGGTGACTTCACGGGAAATGGACGAGTCTTACTCTCTGGGGGTTTGGCCCCGTCCAAAGAGTTTGTGGTCATTCTGTGGGATGGAAGAAGTCCGTTGTTCTGTTGTTGTTGATTTGTTTTGTTTTGTTTTTCAAACTCAGGTGTCCCACCAAATGAGGGATTCCATGGTAGAGCCCTGGGGAGTTGTGACTGGACAACCAGAAATCTGGTAAAAATTGGGGCCTAGGGACATGTCAAGCCCATTATGACATCTAATGGTCCAGCCACTGAGAGGATTTACTAGAGGTCAGGTATGACGCTGAGGGTCACAATGCGTGTTTATGCCCTCGTCGCACTTAAGAATGGGCGTGACCTCAGGATGAATGCTGGTTTCTCCTACACTGAACGTAGGACAACATGGCAACCACAAGGTTTCTTGCATTGGGTAAGCAGGAGTTCTGATCTCTGCATCACAGTCACCCCTGGGCAGTGATGGGAGATAAGGTCTACGTTCTGAGGCTGAAAACTGAAGTAGGGAAGAGATGATGACCTAAGGCCATGGCGGGTCTGATGTGCTGAGTGTGCGGTCAGCTGTCTGGGTGTTGCTCAGGAGGTCCCGTCTCAGGTTGTGTCAGACAGTGCATTACTGCCCAGGTTAGACTATATAATTTGGGTACATTCGAGTGCCGTGTAGGTTTATTCTCATTTAATGTGCCCG
>NW_026746738.1:0-2251 GCF_022355385.1 Mustela nigripes
TTACAGGTACATGTGGGCACTCAGATTTTTTGTATTAAATAACAAAAAAATGGTATTTCTATTATTATTATTTTTTTAACTCAAAAAGCATAACACAAAAGAAGCTCTATAATAGAGGTCCTTAGTAAAATTTTCTGGCCAGTTTTCAGCAGTAAAAAATGGTAAGAATTGGTCTTTGCAGTCAAATGCTCTACCACTGAGCTATACCCCCAAGAATTGGTCTTTGAACTTCCTTTTTTTCCTATTACTTGATTTTGATCACTTCAGACTAAGCAGAAATGTGCTTTTCCAGGGATCATTGTCATTCAGGGATGTGACCGTGGGCTTCACTCAGGAGGAGTGGCAGCACCTGGACCCTACTCAGAGGACCCTGTACAGGGAAGTGATGCTGGAGAACTATAGCCACCTTGTCTCAGTGGGTAGGTAATGTTTGTTTCTCACGTAGACCCCCAGTATGTGTGTCTTTTTTATTTACAGAAACTTGCAGAGTTTTTGGAATATAATGTTTAGTTTTGAAATTTGTAGGTCAAGGATGACCTTTTGATTATCCAAAGGGATTTGTTTTCTTTTCCCGCATAACAGGGATTAATTTTTTTTTTTTTTTGTATGGTCTTTGAGTTATAATGTCCTCCGCCTTCAGAGGCCCTAAAACTCATCCAGTTTGTCCCATTTCTCATTCACAGGGTATTCCATCCCTAAACCAGAAGTGATCCTCAAGTTGGAGCAAGGAGAGGAGCCGTGGATATTAGAGGAAGAGTTCCTGAGCCAGAACGACCCAGGTGAGTGAGTACGTATGAGCCAGATGGAGTTTAGGAGGAAATTAGATCACAGAGCCTTAGTTCAGAGCTTTAAGGCCATTGAAATGGTCTTTAAGAATCACTTTTTAGATGCTCTGGACCTTTGAAAGTAGCATGTTGACGTGACTCAAATATTCAGTGTCACTCAATCACCCAGTATCTCCCAGTGTCACTTTTTTTTTTAAAGATTTTATTTATTTTTATTTGACAGAGAGAAATCACAAGTAGACAGGCAGGCAGAGAGAGAGAGAGAGGGAAGCAGGCTCCCCGCCGAGCAGAGAGCCCGATGCGGGACTCCATCCCAGGACCCTGAGATCATGACCCAAGCCTAAGGCAGCGGCCTAACCCACTGAGCCACCCAGGCGCCCCCCAGTGTCACTTTTATACACAATGTTATCTTTGTTTTCCTCCTTAGGAATTAATTATATAGAGTTAAATACACAGATTTTAAGTATACACATTACTATATATGTGTGTATATACAATATACGTATAAACACACAGTGTGTGTGTGTGTGTATTTAGTATCTGCCTGCTTTGATTCAGTATTATGTCTATGAGAAATATTCACGTTGGTTTATGATTAGTTTATTGCTTTATATTGCTGTGTAGCATTCCGCTGTGACTACCACAGTGTTTATGTCTTTATTATGTTATTGAAACTTATTTAGGATACATATTTGAAACATATTTGTTTTGAAACACTTGTTTTGAGTTTGAGGTTTGTGAAAAACATTTATAAAAATTATTGTGTGTGTTGTTCTGAGGAGTATGTAAACTCTTCTGTTAGTTGTGTGACCAGAAATGGACTTGCTGGGCAGAGTGATCACATACTTAACTTTAACACACTTTTTAATTTAAATAATTTTCCGAAGAGGTTGTACTAAATCGTGTTGTCGCTAGCAATGTATGAGAGCTTTAATTGCCTTTTATTGTTGTGAGCACTTGGTATTGTCAGTCTAATTTGGCCATTTTAGTCATTTTGTTGTGTTATCTCATTAGGCTTTAATTCCCATTTCTCTGATGACTGATGTTGAGCATCTTTTCATATTTTTGTTGGCTATTTGGATCTTCTTTAGCAAAGTTAACTGTTCAGGTCTTTTGCCTATATTTTATCGGACCATTAGTCTTTTTCTGTTGAATTATAGAACTTTTAAAATAGACTCCAGGGACGCCTGGGTGGCTCAGTTGGCTGGACGACTGCCTTCGGCTCAGGTCATGATCCCGGAGTCCCGGGATTGAGTCCCATATCGGGCTCCCAGCTGCATGGGGAGTCTGCTTCTCCCTCTGACCTTCTCCTCGCTCATGCTCTCTCAAATAAATAAATAAAATCTTAAAAAAAAAAATAGATTCCAAATATGAATCTTTGGCAAATGTATGTATTGACAGTGCCTTTTCTCAATTATGTAAGCCTTGTCTTACCATTTTCTTGATGACTTCTGATGACAGTTAAA
>NW_026746739.1:0-2251 GCF_022355385.1 Mustela nigripes
GTTGAACCCTAAATGGGGCCTTCATTCCTCTCCCTGTTGTGTTGTCAGTCTGTGCTTTTAGCGGGGACATTCCAACCTAGGCCACCAAGTGTGCTTGGGAGGATAAATGGTAGCAATTCAGGACCTTGTCTCCTGGACAATGTACATACCTTTCCCATCTTAGGAAGTTAGAAGAGACCATTCATGATCTGAATGAAACCAGGAATGAGCTGTCATCTGCCAAACATAATCTGAAGGCGACTAAAGAAGAAATGGAGAAGTATCGGTAAGTCCAGACACTACCTACTACTGGCTCCTGAAATCCCTGTTCCCTTTGGATTCCTCATCTTGGTACATTATTAGGACTCAGGTAATATACACAAAAATTCAGAGGATATATCCAGAGAGAATTAACAGCCACAGAAAGATAAGGAACAAAACAATTACATTACTAAACATGTCCTGATCCCCAGCGCTGGCGTGACTCTGTGGAAACTGACTCCACACCAGTGTCCTTGGTGTCACTTGTCCTAATCTTGAGGAGAGCAGTTTGTCCTAGGATGAATCTTACCTATAAACGTTGTAGTGCCATCTGATGGTGGTGGTCTTTGCAACCCTGGGAACCATGGCGAGGATAGAAGTTCAAGGAGAATAGAGCTTCATGACCAAAGACACTTGTCATGTGATAACTGAGGGAAGGATTGAAAATGGGTAAGGAAATTATTCAATCCTGAACCTGCAGGTGAAGGAAAACGATTAAGGAAGGCTGCAACAATAGCTTTGATCCTACTGTCCAGTTATAATGAGGTGAAAGTGGTTCTTGTGTCGGGATCTGATGCATGAGGGGACTGATAGAGGAGGTTGGTCACTTGGGCAATGATGGAAAATCACACCCCATGTTGGGTTGTGTCTGATGAAAACACTTGTCCCTCAGACAACAAGTGGAAGACATGCAACATCAGCTTTCAGAGGCGGAGTTCACCTTCCAAAGCCAGGTAACCTGAGTTGTGCCCAACACACTGACCCCTTGACGCCCCCTGCAGGTGACGGTAGTGGCCCTTAGAGCCCTGAACATGGGCTTTTGGTGTGTTGGCTTTTTTCAGATGGCAGTGCAGGAGAGGAATGCTGTGGCTAACTGGGTGAGTGTTTTCCTTTTCCTCGTCTTCTCTTGGGGCACAGTCTGGCAGAACCGATGATGGGTGTGCTTTTCTCCCACAGATGAGGGCTCAGGATTGGGAGAGGAGGAGAGTGCAGCAGAGCAGGGAGAACGCCTACCTGAAACACAGGTGTGAGAGTTTGACGTGTGTTTTTACGGTTTGGAGGGGTGACGGCTCTGCTGTTTAGCGCCTAGGAGAGGACGTGGTGTTTTAATTCTTAAGAAATGTCCGTTCTTTTTCTGCGTTCAAGACTGCGCATGATGGAAGGGGAGATGCTGCCTGTGGGACCCACGCGGTGCAGACCGATTCCGGGAAGGCCTGAGTTCCAGAAGCCTCTGTGGCAAGGTAGGAAGCACGATGTGAAATGCAGCAGCCTGATTTCTGCCGTGAAACCACACGGTGCCTTTCCCATTCCTGGACACTTGCCCCTGTGACAGGTGGAGCTCACGCCCCTCCACACCTTCCCCCCGGCCACCCCCTTCTGAAGAGCTGCGCCTGAGAAGGTGGGAGCCGAGCTCCCTTCCCACCTGGACTCAGGAGTCAAGCCTTGGGGGAAAAAAGACTATTTGTGAAAAAGGACATTTATTTGCTTGTTATGGAGGTTCCTATATTTTTGTTTTATTGGTAATCTATAGGACCATATTCATCAATGAAATGTATTTTATTCCTCTCATGCTGTCGGTGTCATGCCATAGCTTTATTGCTCCATCTGCCTATGCTTTCATTGTTTGTGACTCTACAACCTTCAGAGTCTGTTTCTTCTCTGAAATGCTTACTTGTTGGTCAGTCACGCGTGCTAGGTCTCATCCGCAGGCTGGACAAACGAACCATCCCTTGTGTCCGGGGAAGAGAACGTGGGCTGTTCACGGTGGGGGTTTGTGGATGTCACCCACCCAAGGCTCTTCTCACTTAGATGTTTAATCTATGAAGAAAAAGTGACTTGCCTGATGTGTGTTGAGCACCCCAACTTTAGTGTTGATTTCCAGACAGTTGTACCCCGACCTGTCCACACAGGATGCATTACTTATGGAAACACTGGAACCGGGGTCCTGGAGTGTCTCCCGCAAGAGTCAGGGGACTGGTGTCTCTCCTAGCAAAGGAGTCACTTGAGTCAC
>NW_026746740.1:0-2251 GCF_022355385.1 Mustela nigripes
GAAATGGACGAGTCTTACTCTCTGGGGGTTTGACCCCGTCCAAAGAGTTTGGGGTCATCTGTGGGATGGAAGAAGTCCGTTGTTCTGTTGTTGTTCATTTGTTTTGTTTTGTTTTTCAACCTCAGGTCTCCACCAAATGAGGGATTCCAGAGTAGAGCCCTGGGGAGGGGCGACTGGAGAACCAGAAATCTGGTTAAAAATTGGCACCTAGGGACATGTCAAGCACATTATGACATCTAAAGATCCAGCCACTGAGAGGACGTACTAGAGGACCCGACTCACGCTGAGGGTCCCAATGCGTGTTTATGGCCTCGTCGCACTCAAGAATGGGCGGGGCCTCAGGGTGAATGCTGGTTTTTCCTACACTGAACGTTGGACAACATACCAACCACAAGTTTTCTTGCCATGGGTAAGGAAGAGTTCTGAGTTCTGCATCACAGTCACCCCTGGGCAGTGATTGGAGATAAGGTCTAGGGTCTGAAGCCTGAAAACTGAGGTAGGGAGGAGATGGTGACCTAAGGCCATGGCGTGTCTGGTGTGTTCAGTTTGCGGTCAGCTGTCTGGGTGTTATTCACGAGGTCCGGGCTCAGGTTGTCAGACAGTGCACTAATCCCCAGGTTAGACTATATATTTTCGATGCATTCGAGTGCCGAGTAGGTTCTTATCTGAAGAACTCTTCAGGATATGAAGAATGAGCGAGTCTGAGGCGCGTGCTCAGGCTTTTGTCTCTGGATTTTGTATCATCGATGGCCGTGGATTGTTGGGGCGGACTCATGGGCCATGGACGAATCTTGCTCTCTGTGGACTTGGCCCAATCTCAATTGTTTTTCGTCAATCTGTGGGATGGGAGGTATCCTTTCAGGTTTGTTACCTCAGGTGTCCCATCATAAGAGGAATTCCAAAGCAGAGCCTTGGGGAAGAGTGAAGAGACAACCCAAATTATGGTTAAAATTGGGGCCTAGGGGCATGGCAAGCCCAATATGCTATCTCTCCATCCAGCAACTGAGATGCCTTACCTGAGGACTGGGCTCAGGCTGAGGGTCACAATGTGTGTTTGTGACCAATGTGGCCCGCAAGCAAGGGCCGGTCCTCATGGGCCACACTGGTTTCAACTACACTGAACCTTGGACAACATGTCAACCACAAGGTTTCTTGCCATGGGGAAAGAGTTCTGATTTCTGCATCATTTTAAACTCGGGCCGTGATTGGAGATAAGTTCTAGGTTCTGAAACCTGAAAATCGAGGTTGAGAAGAGATGACGACCTAAGGCCATGGCGGGTCCGATGTGCTCCGTGAGCGGCCAGCTGTCTGGGTGGGGCCAGGAGGTCCAGGCTAAGGCTGTCGAAGAAATGGCATTAGTGCCCAATTCAGCCTATATATTTGGGGTACAGCCGAATGGCGTGCAGTTTGTTCCTCATTTGGCGTTTCTGGGTAGCCCCAGAGGGCAATGTTTTTCTTCTGGAGGGCAGGCAGAGTGCTGCATTGTAGTTCTGGATTGCCAAACTGGAGGGCTTGTGGGCCAGTAGTCTGTGGACGGAAGTCTGAGAACCAAAGCTAGGCCTAGGTTTCCGGGTGAGACCTGAATTGAGATCTCGTGCATCGGAAGTCAGGGCGAGGATCAGAGGATCGCTCTGGTTGGACATTCTGTCCCTGATGCCCCCTTTTGAAGGGGGGTGGATCACGAGGCCATGGGGCTTTTCCCGCGATGGGAGTTGTGAGAAGCTCCCAACTGCAAAGATTCTTCTGCAGGACAATTGAGACCTGTTGGTTGGCTCCAAGACAACGATTCCGAGCAGGGTCTAAGGATAGATGGCTGGGAAGTCCACCTCGCATTCCAATTGTCTCCACGCAACAAGACTGGTTAGATCTGCTGGATCTGGGGGAGCAACCAAGGAGGCTGAGTTGAAATGGACTCTCCCTTGGATGTGTCCTAATATGATAATATGTCTATGGAGACCTTGGAATGAAGCGGTGGCACTGGGGCCCTGAAGTGTTCTCCTAAAGAGAGGCTTTCACACAGCTCCATCGTGCAAGTTTCCCATGTGTGGATGAGATTTGTTCTGATGGGTGAGTCAAGAATCAGCCATATGCTGTTATTGATATCCAGGCCTCTGAGGAGAGATGCCTGAAAACCAAAGCAATGGATCCGATAGGAGCAAAGGGGCTTGTTCGTTCCTTTTTACCTCTCGAGACATCAGCCTACGGTTCTGAGTGCCGGTATGTGCTCAGAAGGGCCCAGATTGCCCCTGTT
>NW_026746741.1:0-2251 GCF_022355385.1 Mustela nigripes
CCGGAGCGCGGCCGGCGGGGAGGAGGCCGCGGGCTGTGCGCGGCGGCGGCGGCGGCGGCGGCGGCGGCGGCGGCGGCGGCAGGAACTGATGTCAGGCGGGGCGGCGCCAAGGCCGGCGGTCGGGCTGGGGCGTCCGCGCCCGGAGACCCGCCGCACCTCCGGCTGCCGTCCCCGGGCCCCCCGGCGCCCGTCGGCCCCCAGCCCCTGCGGCCGGGGACCCCGGACTCCCCCACAGAGCCGGGGCCGCCGAGCCCCAGGCCTTGTCGGCTCACAGCCCCTCGGGCCGGGGGCCGCGGAGACCCCCGCAGCCCGCCGACCTCAGGGCCCCCCAGATCCCCGCAGACCTTGGGCCCCTTCGCCTGCTCTTGCCAACCCACAGACCCGGGTCTCCCGAGGCTCCTCCGCGACCCCGAGCCCCTCCACCCGCTCCGGCCGGGGACCTCGGAGGCCCCCACAGATCCCAGGGATCTGGAGAAGCCGCCGCCCCCGGCCCCGCCGGCCAGAGACATCCCCTCAGCCCACAGAGCCCACCTGTGCCTTCCCTTTCCTTGGAGCAGAGGCCCCTGCCATGCCCGGGATCCTGAGACCCCCCTGCCCCGTCAATGCACAGACACTGGCTCCCCTCACCCCCGAGACCCAGGGCCCCCGGCTTTTGGCAGCATAGAGACCCGGGTACCCCCAACCCCGACGGACCCAGAGACCCCAGCCCTCTGGCCCTCACTGGTTTCCCGGCCCTCACCCGCCCAGAGAAGCCAGCCCCTCTCCTCAGCTCCTTACCCTCCCGGCCCAGTCTTAAACTTTGAGGCCATTTCAGGTCCATGGTGCTCCTCCCCACCTCCAAAACACACCCTCTGCACTTCCCCCTTCAATCGCAACACCCACTCTGACTCTTAGCCATATACAATTCTTCATGGGTCCACTGACCCTGGGGACCCCAACTCCCTCAGTCCTGAAACCCGCCATAACAATTTCCTGTTCCCACATATGCCCCTCTCCAAATTCCCCTAAAGCCCCCTACACTTAAGGAGTTCTGATTCTCCTACCTGGCTCACTTAGCTCATTTGGTCCCCAAATACATCCTGATACATCCATCAGTCCCTCTATTTTATTCTTTTTTTTTTTTTTTTAAAGATTTTATTTATTTGTCAGAGAGAGAGAGAGAGAGCGCAAGCACAGGCAGAGAGAGTGGCAGGCAGAGTCAGAGGAAGAAGCAGGCTCCCTGCGGAGCAAGGAGCCCGATGTGGGACTCGATCCCAGGACGCTGGGATCATGACCTGAGCCGAAGGCAGCTGCTTAATCAACTGAGCCACCCAGGCGTCCCTATTTTATTCTTAAAAATAAAAGGTCCGGGGACGTCTGGATGGCTCAGTTGGTTAAACATCTGCCTTTGGCTCAGGTCATGACCCAAGGGTCCTGGGATCAAACCCCATGTCGGACTCCCTTCTCAGTGGAGATCCTGCTTCTCCCCCCCTCTCCCTCTGCTGCTCCCCCTGCTTGTGCATGCTCTCTCTCTGTTAAATAAAATCTAAGAAAAAAAAAAGGCACTAAATATTTATTTTTTCACTTTATGAAACTTAGCTACATAACAGTTTCAGGTGCACAACATAATGATCCGATATTTATATATATCGTGAAATGATCAGTACTCTTTATTCTTTTTTTTTTTTTAAGATTTTATTAATTTGACAGAGAAATCACAAGTAGATTGAGAGGCAGCCAGAGAGAGAGAGATAGGGAAGCAGGCTCCCTGCTGAGCAGAGAGCCGGATACAGGACTCGATCCTAGGACCCTGAGATCATGACCTGAGCTAAAGGCAGTGGCTTAACCCACTGAGCCACCCAGGCACCCAGTACTCTTTATTCTTAAGACATGCCAATTCTCAGGTGCCTGGGTGGCTTGGTGGGTTAGGCCTCTGCCTTCGGCTCAGGTCATGATCTCAGGGTCCTGGGATCAAGCCCCACATCGGGCTCTCTGCTCAGTGGGGAGCCTACTTCCCTCTCTCTGTCTGCCCCTCTACCTGCTTGTGATCTCTCTGTCAAATAAATAAAATCTTAAAAAAAAATAAAAAACAAAACAGACATGCCAATTCTCAACTTGAGCTTCCTATTTTCCCTCTTTTCTGCCCGGCTACCCCTCCCCCAGCCTCCCAGACCTGTCACCTCAGCACCCTTCAGAAACACTGACTCGGGCGCCTGGGTGGCTCAGTGGGTTAAGCCTCTGCCTTCAGCTCAGGTCATGATCTCAGGGTCCT
>NW_026746742.1:0-2251 GCF_022355385.1 Mustela nigripes
AGTACAATTTCAGGGTCATAGGGAAGCTCTATTTTTAATTTCTTGAGGAATCTCCACACTGTTCTCCAAAGAGTCTGCACCAACTTGCATTCCCACCAACAGTGTAGGAGGGTTCTCCTTTCTCCACATCCTCTCCAACACATGTTGTTTCCTGTCTTGCTAGTTTCAGCCATTCTAACTGGTGTAAGGTGATATCTTAATGTGGTTTTAATTTGAATCACCCTGAGGGCTAGTGATGATGAACATTTTTTCATGTGTCTGATAGTCATTTGTATGTCTGTATTGGAGAAGTGTCTGTTCATATCTTCTGCCCATCTTTGACATGATTGTCTGTGTTGAGTTTGAGGAGTTCTTTATAGATCCTGGATATCAACCTTTTGTCTGTACTGTCATTTGCAAATATCTTCTCCCATTCCGTGGGTTGCCTCTTTGTTTCGTTGACTGTTTCCTTTGTTGTGCAGAAGTTTTTGATCTTGATGAAGTCCCAAAAGTTAATCTTTGCTTTTGTTTCCTTTGCCTTTGGAGACATATCTTGAAAGAAATTGTTGTGGCTGATATCGAAGAGGTTATTGCCTATGTTCTCCTCTAGGATTCTGATGGATTCCTGTCTCACGTTGAGGTCTTTTATCCATTTTGAGTTGATCTTTGTGTATGGTGTAAGAGAACGGTCGAGTTTCATGCTTTTGCATATAGCTGTCCAGTTTTCCCAGCACCACTTATTGAAGAGACTCTCTTTTTTCCACTGTATATTTTTTCCTGTTTTGTCAAAGATTAATTGACCATTGAGTGGAGGGTCCATATCTGGGTTCTCTACTCTGTTCCACTGGTCTATGTGTCTGTTTTTATGCCAGTACCATGCTGTCTTGGTGATCACAGCTTTGTCGTAAAGCTTGAAATCAGGTAACATGATGCCCCCGGTTTTATTTTTGTTTTTGAACATTTCCTTCGTGATTCGGGGTCTCTTCTGATTCCATACAAATTTTAGGATTATTTGCTCCATCTCTTTGAAAAATACCATTGGAATTTTGATCGGAATGGCATTACAAGTATAGATTGCTCTAGGCAGTAGAGATATTGTGACAATGTTTATTCTTCTCTCTTCTCTTATTGATTTGTTCTATCACATTGATTGATTTGCGAATGTTGAACCATCCTTGTAGCCCAGGGATGGATCCCACCTGGTCATGGTGGATAATCTTTTTAATGTGCTGTTGGATCCTGTTTGCTTGGATCTTGTTGAGAATCTTAGCAGCCATATTCATCAGCGATATTGGTCTGAAATTCTTTTTTTTGATAGGGTCTTTGCCTGATTTGGGGATCAGGGTAATGCTGGCTTTGTAGAAAGAGTCTGGAAGTTTTCCTTCTACTTCAATTTTTTGAAACAGCTTCAGGAGAATAGGTGTTATTTCTTCTTTGAAAGTTTGGTAGAATTCCCCAGGGAATCCATCAGTTCCTGGGCTCTTTTTTTTTTGGAGGTTTTTGTATATGTGCTGCCGAAGCGAGCACATTTTTGGAGGTTTTTGATTACTGCTTCAATCTCGTTACTAGATATTGGTCAATTTAGGTTGTCAATTTCTTTTTGGTTCAATTTTGGGAGTTCATAATTTCCCAAGAATGCATCCATTTCATCTAGGTTGCTTAGCTCATTGGCATAAAACTGTTGATAATAACTTCTGATGATTGTTTCTACTTCCTTGGTGTTCGTTGTGATCTCTCCCTTTTCATTCATAATTTTATGAATTTGGGCTTTCTCTCTTGTCTTTTGGATTAGTATGGCCAATAGTTTATTAATCTTATTGATTGTTTCAAAAAACCACCTTCTAGGTTCATTGATACCTTCTACTGTATCTCTGGTTTCTACCTCATTGATCTCTGCTCTAATCTTGATGATTTCCTTTCTTATGTGTGGAGTTGGTTTTTTGTTGTTTCCCCAGTTCTTTAAGGTGTAGAGACAGCTGGTGTATTCTGGATTTTTTTTTTTTTTTTTTTTTGAGGGAGGCTTGGATGGCTATGTATTTCCCCCTTAGGACCGCATTTGCTGCATCCCATAGGTTTTGGACTGATGTGTGTCATTCTCATTGGTTTCCATGAATTGTTTCCATTCTTCTTTGATCTCCTGGTTGATCCAAGCATTCTTTTTTTTTATTTATTCTTTTATTTTTTATAAACATATATTTTTATCCCCAGGGGTACAGGTCTGGGAATCACCAGGTTTACACACTTCACAGCACTCACCAAAGCACATACCCTC
>NW_026746743.1:0-2251 GCF_022355385.1 Mustela nigripes
CCTAACTCTTTGGACGGGGCCAAACCCCCAGAAATAAGACTCGTCTATTTCCCATGAATTCATCAGGAAATTTCACGACCATGAGTGACACGATACCCAGAGACAAAAACTTGAGCAGAGCCTCACATTCGCCCTTTTTTCATATCCCGAAGAGTTCTCCTCATGGTCTGTAGATCAGTCCTGCCATACTTATGACCCGAACATAAGCCGAGTTTGTGTCTTCAGACAACTGTCCAAACAGCCCTGGCCTACACACCCTACAGTCTCCGGCCCCTGGAACCAAACGTGAAGACTGTGCTTGCCCTCTCCAAGGGAATTGTATGTGCCCATTCCAATGGCCTCAACCCTACTAATAGGATAAACCTCCAAAGTCCCTGGGGCCATCCCAATATTTGTGGCTTCCCAGGACAAACAGGGGCAATCTGGGCCCATCTGATCACCTACCTGCTCTCAGACCAGAAGACTGATGTCCCCAGATGTAAAAAGGAATGAACATGCCCCTAGGCACCTATCGGATCCATTGCTTTGGTTTCCAGGCATCTCTCCTCAGAGGGATGGATTTCAATAACAGCATATGGCTGTTTCTTGACTCACCCATCAGAACAAATCTCATCTACACATGGGAAACTTGCACGATGGAGGAGTGTGAAACCCTCTCTTTAGGAGAACCCTTCAGGGCCCCAGTTCCACCGCTTCATTCCAAGTTCTCCATAGACACAAAATCATATTAGGACACATCCACTTGAGAGTCCATTTCAACTCAGCCACCTCGGTTGCTCCCCCTGATCCAGCAGATCTAACCTATCTTGTTGCTTGGAGACAATTCGAATGCGTGGTGGGCTACCCAGCCATACAGCCTAGAACCCTGCTTGGAATCATTGTCCTGGAGCCAACCAACAGGTCTCAATTATGCTGCAGAAGAATCTTTGCAGTTGGGAGCTTCTCACAACGCCCATCGTGGGAAAACCCGCATGGCCTTTTGATCCACTCCCCCCCTTCAAGAAGGGGCCTTCAGGGACAGAATGTCCAACCTGAGCGATCGTTTAATCCTCCCCCTGACGTCAGATGCACAAGATCTCGATTCAGGTCTGTAGATTCTGCCTGCCATATCCTCACCCAGAAATCTAGGTCTAGCTTGGCTTCTCAGACTTCCGTCCTCAGACTACTGGCCCACAAGACCTCTATTTTGGCAATCCAGAACTACAATGCAGCACTCTGCCTAAACTCCAGAAGAAAAACATTGCCCTCTGGGGCTACCCAGAAAACCCAAATGAGCATCAACCTGCACGCCATTTGGCTGTACCCCAAATATATAGGCTGACCTGGGCACTAAAGCCCTTTCTGGCACACCCTGAGCCTGGACCTCCAGGTCCCACCCAGACAGCTGGCCGCAAACAGAGCACATCGGACCCGTCATGGCCTTAGTTCGTCATCTCTTCTCAACCTCGGTTTTCAGGCCTACACACCCTACAGGCTCAGGCCCCTGGAGCCAAACAGGAAGACTGGGCTTTCCCTCTCCAAGGGAATTGCATGTGCCCATTCCAATGGCCACAACCCTACTAATAGGATAAACCTCCAAAGTCCCTGCAGCCATCCCAATATTTGTGGCTTCCCAGGACAAACAGGGGCAATCTGGGCCCATCTGAGCACCTACCGCCACTCAGACCCATAGACTAATGTCCCCAGAGGTAAAAAGGAACGAACAGGTCCATAGGCACCTATCGGATCTATTGCTTTGGTTTCCAGGCATCTCTCCTTAGAGATCCTTAGAACCCTTAGAACCCTGCTCTTGCGTCGTTCCTTATGGGACATCCTTGAGCCATCCAACAGGTGTCGACTGTCCCACAGGAGTCCTTGTTCATGGACCACCTCACAACTCATATCATGGAAAGCTTCCAAGGTGACATGATGCCCCCAATCTTCATGAAGGCGGATCATGGAAAGAAACTCCAACCTGAGCCAACGGCTGATCTTCGCCTTGACTTCAGGTGCACGAGATCTTGATTAAGCTCTTCAGAGTGCACCTGCTATGCCCTCACCCCAAAACCTAAGCATAGCTAGAGTTCTCAGACTTCCGTCCTCACTCTCCTGGACCACGCGCCCTCCATTTTGGGATTTCCGATGACACAGTGCTGCACCCTGCCTGCCTTCTAGAAGAAAAACGTTGCCCTATGGGTCTACCCAGAAACCTCAAATGAGGATAAACCTGCATGCCACTCAACTGTACACCAATTATATAGTCTAGCCTGTG
>NW_026746744.1:0-2250 GCF_022355385.1 Mustela nigripes
TGTGAGAAGCTCCCAACTGCAAAGATTATTCTGCAGGACAATTGAGACCTGTTGCTTGGCTCCAGGACAACGATTCAGAGCCGGGTTCTAAGGATGGATGGCTGGGTAGCCCACCTCGCATTCCAATTGTCTCCAAGCAACAACAGGTTAGATCAGCTGGATCTGGGGGAGCAACCGAGGAGGCTAAGTTGAAATGAACACTCCCGTGAATGTGTCCTAATATGATTTTGTGTCTATGGAGACCTTGGAATGAAGCGGTGGCACTGGGGCCCTGAAGGGTTCTCCTAAAGAGAGGCTTTCACACAGCTCCATCGTGCAAGTTTCCCATGTGTAGATGAAATTTGTTCTGATGGGTGAGTGAAGAAACAGAAATATGCTGTTATTGAAATCCAGGCCTCTGAGGAGAGATTTCTGTAAACCAAAGCAATGGATCCGATAGGTGTATAGCGGCCTGTACATTCCTTTTTACTTCTGGGGACATCAGTCGACGGGGCTGAGTTCAGGTAGGTGCTCAGATCGGCCCAGATTGCCCCTGTTTGTCCTGGGAAGCACAAATATTGGGATGGCCTCAGGGACTTTGGAGGTTTATACTCTTACTATGGTTGTGGCCATTGGAATGGGCACAAAGAATTCCCTTGGAGAGGGCAGGCACAGTCTTCAGGTTTGGCTCCAGGGGCCTGAGCCTGTAGGGTGTGTAGGCCAGGGCTGTTTGGACAGTTGTCTGAAAACACAAACTCGGCTTATGTTTCGGGTCATAGGTATGGCAGGACTGATCTACAGACTATGAGGAGAACTCTTCGGGATATGAAAAAAGGGCGAGTGTGAGGCTCTTGCTCAAGTTTTTGTCTCTGGATATCTTGTCACCCATGGTCGTGAAATTTCCGGGTGACTTCATGGGAAATGGACTAGTCTTATTCTCTGTGGGTTTGGCCCCGTCCAAAGAGTTTGGGGTCATTCTGTGGGATGGAAGAAGTCCGTTGTTCTGTTGTTGTTGATTTGTTTTGTTTTTTTTTTTTTTTCAACCTCAGGTGTCCCACCAAATGAGGGATTCCAGAGTAGAGCCCTGGGGAGGGGCGACTGGACAACCAGAAATCTGGTTAAAAATTGGGGCCGATGGACATGTCAAGCCCCTTATGACATCTAATGGTCTAGTTACTGAGAGGACGTAGTAGTGGACCGGACTCACGCTGAGGGTCACAATGAGTGTTTATGCCCTCGTTGTACTCATGAATGGGCGGGGCCTCAGTGTGAATGCTGGTTTGTCCTACACTGAACGTTGGACAACATGCCAACCACAAGGTTTTTGTCATGGGTTAGGAAGAGTTCTGATTTCTGCATCACAGTCACACCTGGGCAGTGATTGCAGATAAGTTCTAGGTTCTGAAGCCTGAAAACTGAGGTAGGAAAGAGATGATGACCTAAGGCCATGGCGGGTCTGATGTGCTCACTGTGCGGTCAGCTGTCTGGGTGTTGGTCACGAGGTCCGGGCTCAGGTTGTCAGACAGTGCATTAGTGCCCAGGTTAGACTATATATTTTCAGTGCATTCAAGTGCCGTGTAGGTTCTTATCTGAAGAACTCTTCAGGATATGAAGAATGAGCGAGTCTGAGGTGCGTGCTCAGGCTTTTCTCTCTGGATTTTGTTTCAGCGATGGCCGTGGAATGTTGGGGAGGCCACATGGCCATTGACGAATCTTGCTCTCTGTGGACTTGGCCCGATCCCAATTGTTTTTCGTCAGTCTGTGAGAAGTGAGGACTCCTTTCAGGTTTGTTACCTCAGGTGTCCCACCAAAAGAGGAATTCCAAAGCAGAGCCCTGGGGAAGAGTGAAGGAACAACCCGAACTATGGTTAAAAATTGGGGACTGAGGGCATGGCAAGCACAATATGCTGACTCTAGATACCGCCACCGAGAGCCTTACCTGAGGACTGGGCTCAGGCTGAAGGTCACAATGGGGGTGTGACAAATGTGGCCCGCAAGCATGGGCGGGGCCTCATGGACCACACTGGTTTCAACTACACTGAACCTTGGACAACATGCCAACCACAAGGGTTCTTGCCATGGGGAAAGAGTTCTGATGTATGCATCATTTTCAAAACCGGGCCGTGATTGGATATAAGGTCTAGGTTCTGAAGCCTGAAAACCGAGGTTGAGAAGAGATGACGTACTAAGGCCATGGCGGGTCCGATGTGCTCAGTGTGTGGCCAGCTGTCTGGGTGGGGTCAGGAGGTCCAGGCTCAGGCTGTGTCAGAA
>NW_026746745.1:0-797 GCF_022355385.1 Mustela nigripes
TGTTGGTTGGCTCCAGGACAACAATTCCGAGCAGGGTTCTAAGAATGAATGGCTGTGTAGCCCACCTCGCATTCCAATTGTCTCCAAGCAACAAGACAGGTTAGATCTGCTGGATCTGGGGGAGCAACCGAGGCGGCTGAGTTGAAATGGACTCTCCCATGGATGTGTCCTAATATGATTTTGTGTCTATGGAGACCTTTGAATATAGCGGTGGCACTGGGGCCCTGAAGCGTTCTCCTAAAGAGAGGCTTTCACACAGCTCCATCGTGCAAGTTTCCCATGTGTAGATGAGATTTGTTCTGATGGGTGAGTCAAACACCATATGCTCTTATTGAAATCCAGGCCTCTGAGGAGAGATGCCTGGAAACCAAAGCAATGTATCCGATTTGTGCCTAGGGGCCTGTTCGTTCCTTTTTACCTTTGGGGACATCAGTCTACGGGTCTGAGTGCAGGTAGGTTCTCAGTTAGGCTCAGATTACTCCTGTTTGTCCTGGGAAGCCACCACTATTGGGAAGGCCTCACGAATTTGTAGGTTTATCCTAATACTAGAGTTGTGGCCATTGGTATGGGCACACAGAATTCCCTTGGAGAGGGCAAGCACAGTCCTCAGGTTGCCTCCAGGGGCCTGAACCTGTAGGGTGTTTAGGCCAGGGCTGTTTTGACAGTCGTCTTAAAACACAAACTCGGCTTATGTTTCGGGTCATAGGTATGGCAGGACTGATCTACAGACCTTGAGGAGAACTCTTCAGGATATGAAAAAAGGGCGAGTGTGAGGCTCTTGCTCAAGTTTTTGTCTA
>NW_026746745.1:897-2250 GCF_022355385.1 Mustela nigripes
TATGTTTCGGGTCATAGGTATGGCAGGACTGATCTACAGACCTTGAGGAGAACTCTTCAGGATATGAAAAAAGGGCGAGTGTGAGGCTCTTGCTCAAGTTTTTGTCTCTGGATATCGTGTCACTCATGGTCGTGAAATTTCCAGGTGACTTCATGGTAAATGGATGATTCTTATTCTTGGGGTTTGGCCTTGTCCAAAGAGTTTGAGGTCATTCTCTGGGATGGAAGAAGTCCGGTTTTTTTTTTTTTTTTGTTTTGTTTTGTTTTGTTTTGTTTTGTTTTGTTTTGTTTTGTTTTTTAACCTCAGGTGTCCCACCAAATGAGGGATTCCATAGTAAACCCCGGGGAGGGGCGACTGGACTACCAGAATTCTGGTTAAAAATTGGGGACTAGGGACATGTCAAGCCCATTATGACATCTAATGGTCCAGCCACTGAGAGGACTTACTTGAGGACAGGACTCACGCTGAGTGTCACAATGCGTGTTTATGCCCTCGTCGCACTCAAGAATGGGCGGAGCCTCAGGGTGAATGCTGGTTTCTCCTACACTGATCCTTGGACAACTTTCCAACCACAAGGCTTCTTTCCTTGGGTAAGGAAGAGTTTGATTTCTGCATCACATTCAACCCTTGTCAGGGCTTGGAGTTAAGGTCTATGTTCTGAAGCCTGAAAAGTTAGGTTTGGAAGAGATAACGAGCTAAGACCAAGGCGGGTGTGATGTTCTCAGTGTGCGGTCAGCTGTCTCGGTTTTGGTCAGGAAGTCCGGGCTAACTCTGTATCAGACAGTGTATTAGTGGCCAGGTTGGACTATCTAATTTGGGTACATTCGAGTGCCGTGTATTTCTATCCTCATTTGGGTTATGTGAGAAACTCCATAGGACAAAATTTTTCTTCTGGAAGGCAGACAGAATGCTCCATTTTGTGTCCCGAATTTCCAAATGTGAGGGCTTGGGGGCCAGGAGTGTGAGGACGGAAGTCTGAGAACACAAGCTAGTCATAGTTTCAGGGCGAGGGCAAGGAAAGCACACTCTGTGGAGCTGCATCGAGATCTCGTGCATCTGAATTCAGGGTGAAGATCAGACATTGTCTTAGGTTGGAGTTCCTGTCCATGATTTCGCCCTAATAAATGGGGTGGGGCATCACAAAGCTATCTAGATTTTCCCAGGTTGGGAGTTGTGAGATGCTCCAAAACTCAAGGATTCCTTCTGCTGGACATTTGAGACCTGTTGGATGGCTCCAGGACATTCCATACGGAACGACGCCAGAGCAGAGCTCTAAGGATGGATGGTGGGGCAGCCCGCCTCGCATTCCAATTGTCTCCCAGTCAAGACAGGTTCAGTCTGCTCGCTCTGGGG
>NW_026746746.1:0-2249 GCF_022355385.1 Mustela nigripes
CTTCAAGAATCCAAGTGCCTCTGCTGGCTGTTCATTAGGTGGACAACTGCAGCTGCCCTGACAATAAATGCCCTTTTAAAAAATTTCTTTTCAGCATAACAGAATTGTTTACGTACCACACCCAGTGCTCCATGCAATACATGCCCTCCATACCAGCCACCACCTGGCTCCCCCAACCTCCTACCCCCCACCCCTTCAAAACCCTAAGATTGTTTTTCAGAGTCCATAGTCTCTCATGGTTCCCCTCCCCTTCCAATTTACCCCAACTCCCTTCTCCTGTCTAACTCCCCATGTCCTCCATGCTATTTGTTATGCTCCACAAATAAGTGAAACCATATGGTAATTGACACTCTCTGCTTGATTTATTTCACTCAGCATAATCTCTTCCAGTCCCGTCCATGTTGCTACAAAACTTGGGTATTCGTCCTTTCTGATGGAGGCATAATACTCCATAGTGTATATGGACCACATCTTCCTTATCCATTCATCCACTGAAGGGCATCTTGGTTCTTTCCACAGTTTGGCGACCATGGCCACTGCTGTTATAAACATTGGGGTACAGATGGCCCTTCTTTTCACTACATCTGTATCTTTGGGGTAAATATCCAGGAGTGCAATGGCAGGGTCATAGGGAAGCTCTATTTTTAATTTCTTGAGGAATCTCCACACTGTTCTCTAAAGTGGCTGCATCAACTTGCATTCCCACTAACAGTGCAAGAGGGTTCCCCTCTCTCCACATCCTCTCCCAACAAACGTTGTTTCCTGTCTTGCTAATTTTGGCCATTCAAACTGGTATAAGGTGGTATCTCAATGTGGTTTGAATTTCAATCTCCCTGATGGCTAGTGATGATGAACATTTTTTCATGTGTCTGATAGCCATTTGTATGTCTTCATTGGAGAAGTGTCTGTTCATATCTTCTGCCCATTTTTTTTTATATGATTGTCTGTTTTGTGTGTGTTGAGTTTGAGAAGTTCTTTATAGATCCTGGATATCAACCTTTTGTCTGTACTGTCATTTGCAAATATCTTCTCCCATTCCGTAGGTTGCCTCTTTATTTTGTTGACTGTTTCCTTTGCTGTGCAGAAGCTTTTGATCTTGAGGAAGCCCCAAAAGTTTATTTTTGCTTTTGTTTCCTTTGCCTTTGGAAACATATCTTCAAAGAAGTTGCTGTGGCTGATATCGAAGAGGTTACTGCCTATGTTCTCCTCTAGGATTCTAATCCATGTTGAGCACATATACCACGGAGACCATGTTGAGGTCTTTTATCCATTTCGAGTTTATCTTTGTGTACACTGTAAGAGAATGGTCGAGTTTCATTCTTCTATATATAGCTGTCCAATTTTCCCAGCACCATTTATTGAAGAGACTGTCTTTTTTCCATAGTATATTTTTTTCCTAATAAATATCCTTTTTGATGCAAGTGTAACAGCTGCCACATCAACAGGGAAGAGGTGATCTACTCTCCATGACCACACATTTTATTGTGCTTTTTTCAAGTAGCTTGTTAGAATCCTCTAAGTGTGTGTGTGTGTGTGTGTGTGCATTTTGTATCCCCCCCTTTTTTTAAAGATTTTCTGACAGAGATCACAAATAGGTGGAGAAGCAGGCAGAGAGAGAGGGAAGCAGGCTCCCCGCTGAGCAGAGAGCCCCAATGTGGGGCTTAATCCCAGGACCCTGAGATGATGGCCTGAGCGGAAGGCAGTGGCTTAACCCAATGAGCAACCCAGGCACCCCCCCCTTTTTATTAAGGGAATCTCAACAACCAATATGGGCCTTAAACCCATAACCCCAAGATCCAGTTACATGCTCTGAGAACTAAGCCAGCCAGATGCCCCTTGTACTTCCTGTCCATCATATAAGACAGAAAGCAGTTTTCGCGTTAAGGGCAGGCAAGCTGTTCTCTCAGTTTCTCCTTTACTTTAAAAGAACAAACACTGATTGAATTAACTCTTTTCCTCTATGGATTGATATTTCATAGCACAATTTGTTAAAAAAAAAAAGCATTTATTTAAAAAAATTTTTTTAAAGCACTTGTGATTTAAGGTAGTTAATTCCTACGATTCGTCAGCCACTGGCTAGGTGTTGCTGGGTATAGAAAAATCAGTGAAACCCAGCCCCTATATCTAGCAGTTTACTGAATAGTGGGAAAAATCAGATGTTTATATAAGTAACTATAATAGATTAAATGAGCCATTGGAGGCAGGCCACGGAACTTAAATATCAATTACAAAATTATCAAGCCCAAAAG
>NW_026746747.1:0-2249 GCF_022355385.1 Mustela nigripes
GATTGGGTAGGCACAGTACTACTGTGTGGCTCCAGTGGTCCCAGCCTAGAGGGTGTGTGGCCCAGGACTTTGAGGACAGAAGTCTGAAAACACAAATTCAGCTTAGGTTTGGGGACCTAGGTATGGCAGGCCCGATCTACAAACCATGAGAAGAACTCTTCAGGATATGAAGAAAGAGCGAGCCTGAGGCGCTTGCTCAGCAATGGCCGTGGAATGTCGGGGAGGGCTCATGGGCCATGGACGAATCTTCCTCTCTGTGGATTTGGCCCGATACCAATTGTTTTTCTTCAATCTGTGGGATGGGAGGACTCTTTCAGGTTTGTTATCTCAGGAGTCCCACCAAAAGAGGAATTCCAAAGCAGAGCCCTGGGGAAGAGTGAAGGCACAACCTGAACCATGGTTAAAAATTGGGGCCTAGTGCCATGGCAGGCACCATATGCGGACTCATGGTCCAGCCACTGAGAGGCCTTACGTGAGGACCAGGCTCAGGCTGAGGGTCACAATGTGTGTATGTTCTGTTCTGTGGGCTGGTTTTTTTGCTTGCCTTAGCCTAGTATTCGCAGCAGATGGGAGAAACCTGCATAGAGCGAAAGCCCCTTTGCCGGGGCATCCCCACTGGGAAAGCACAGCATTCATCGGGAAATTAGAGTCGGGTCTGTGGGATGCTGCCTGCTGCGTGCCGGAACTAGTCTCCTCAGCACGGTGAAATAAACCCGCATGGAGCGAAATCCTCTTTGCCTGGGCATCCCCTGTGCCTGAGAGAGTAGCGCGGTGGCGCCTGTGGAAAGAGCCTTAAGGAAAGGGACACGTCTGTCACTGCACAACGACGGAAGTTGACTGCTACGGCAACATGAGGGGTAGATTAGGGCATGGGAAAGGGCTCCACTCTGAGGAAGGATTCTGGCCAGAAAGCATGCCTGTCCTGAGCCTTTGTCCCAAGGAGACAGCAGCACTTTGGCCACCTCTCCGAGGTGGAGCCAGGGGCTTGCCACCAGGCGCCTACTCTGAACTTGAGAAACAACTCCCAGAAAGACCTGGTCATCACAGGCCGCGAACATGGAGCCCGGGAAAGCAAGGCCCAAGTGGCACAATTCTCCAGCAGCTCTTCTTCCCTGATGCGACTGTAGACTTGCTGAGGAAGTAGCGGCGAAGTGCTGTTCACTGCAAACCAAAGCCTATTCGAAAGCACAGCATTCGCTGAGAAATGTTCTGCGGGCTGCTGCTGCTTGCAGAGCCCAGTCTCATGGTGGGAGAAACTCTCATACAGCGAAAGCCTCTTTGCTTGGGCATCTCCCCTGGGAAAGCACAGCATTGGTTGGGAAACCAGAGTTAGGTTTGGGAATGCTGCTGCTGCTTGACTGAGCGAGTCTCCGCAGCACGGTGCATGATCCCCGCGTGGAGCGAAATCCTCTTTGCCCTAGCATCTCCTCTGCCTCAGAGAGAAGCATGGTTGCACACTTCTGTAAACGCGCTCCCCAGGAGCAAGTTTGGCGAAGGCACAGCTCGCTCCCCCCGGGGAAGAGGAGGAGCCCTTGGCCTTGGGTTCGGGAAACGCTCGGGAAGCAGGATAGCCTGCCGTGGCACGCACAGCAGGCCGCTGGCAAGACAAGTGTCACCCGCTCCCTGTGCGGAGAGATGGAAGCCTGCCTGCTAAGGAGACATGAAGAGAAGACTAGGGCAGGGGCGCGTGCTCCACTCTGAGGAAGGAGTCTGGGCAGAAGGCAGGCCTGTCCTGTGCCTCTGGCCCCAAAGGGAAAGCATCTCCTTGGCCACCTGTCCCAAGGGCAGACTTGGGCTTGCCACCAGGTTCCAAACCCGGAACTCGCAGAAACAACCCCATGGAGAAACGGGCAGTCAGATGCCACCTTCCACCAAGATGTGGCAGCATTGTGGGTGGAGGGGGTTTGCCGTGGCAGAAGTGGAGACAGTCCCCCACAACTCATCATCACAGTGCCCGGGCGGTTTCCAGGGATCATGTCGCCTCCTCTCTCCTGTGGTGAAGGCACTGGCCTAGACCCCGAGTCCGCCTGAGCTCCTTACCTACGCCAGGAGATGGTAATAGGCATAGAGTGCCATGCTAGGCCACACAGGCTGCTGCAGTGTTGTGACTCTGTCTGCTTAGTTCGGCTTAGCAAGGTGAACCCCGGGGGCGAACTTGGAGCCCTGGAAAACAAGGCCCAAGAGGCACCAGCTCTCCCGCGGCTCTTTTTCCCTGCCGCGACAGAGCGAACGACCAAAGCCTTGCTGAG
>NW_026746748.1:0-2249 GCF_022355385.1 Mustela nigripes
GCGGACTCGGCCAGTGCTTTCCCCACAGGAAAGGAGAGGTGACAGCGTCCCTGCACACCGCCCCGTGCACTGAATAGGGAGATTTGGAGGACTGTCCCCTCTCCTTCCCCTTAAACCCCGTGCCTCATCCAAGCTTCCACATGCTGGAGGAAGACGGCATCTGATGGCCAGTTCTTTCTGGGAGTTCAGGGTAGGCGCCTGGTGGCCAGCCCATGTCACCACCACGGACAGGTGGCCAAGGAGCTGCTGTCCCGTTGGGCCCAAAGGCTCAGGACAGGCATGCTTCCTGCCCAGATTCTTCCTCAGAGTGGAGCCCTTTCCACTGCCCTACTCTTCCCATCGTGTCTCCTTAGCAGCCAGGTTTCCGTCGCTCTGCAGTGACATACGTGACTCTTTCCTTAAGGCTCTTTCCACAGATGCCACCGCGCTTCTCTCTCAGGGAGAGGGGATGCCCAGGCAAAGAGGATTTCGCTCCATGCGGGTTTATAACACCGTGCTGTGGAGACTAGCTCCAGCAAGCAGCAGGCAGTATCCCTCAGACCCGACTGTAATTCCTCAAAAAATGCTGTGCTTTCCCAGAGGGTATTCCCCGGCAGAGAAGCTTTCACTCTATGCGGGTTTCTCCCATCCTGTTTCAAATACTACGCTAAGGCAAGCAACAAAAGCAGCCCACATAACCGACTCTGAAATCCCAGCGACTGCTGTGCTTTAGCAGAGGTTTTTAGCTTGGCGCAAACCAAACTTCGCTGCTGCTTCCTCAGCAAGGCTTTGGTCATTTGCTCTGTCGGGTTAGGGAAGAAGAGCCGCGGGAGAGCTGGTGCCTCTTGGCCCTTGCTGTCCCGGGCTCCAAGTTCGCGCCTGGGGTTCACCTTGCTAAGCCGAACTCAAGAGACACAGTCACAACCCTGCAGCAGCGTGCTTGGCCTAGCATGGAACTCTATGCCTAGTCCCATCTCCTGGCGTAGGTAAGGCTTTGGGTTTTGCTCAGGCACTCAGGCACACTCGGGGTCTAGGCCAGTTCTTTCAGCATAGGAGAGAGGAGGCGACAGGATCCCTGCACACTGCCCGTGCACTGGGATGGGGAACTGTGGGGGACTGTCTCCACTCCTTCCCTGGCACACCCCCTGCCTCCCACAACACTGTCACATCTTGGTGGAAGGAGGCATCGGACTGCCCATTTCTACATGGCGTTGTTTCTGCGAGTTCCGTGTATGGCACCTGGGGCCAAGCCTGTCTGCCCTTGGGACAAGGGGCCTAGGAGATGCTGTCCCCTTGGGACGAGAGGCACAGGACAGGCCTGCCTTCTGCCCAGACTCCTTCCTCAGAGTGGAGCACACCCCCATGCCCTAGTTGTCCCCTCATGTCTCCGTAGCAGCCAGGCTTCCATCTCTCCGCACAGGGAGAGGGTGACACTTGTCTTGCCACTGGCCTTCTGTTCCTGCACGGCAGGCTATCCTGCTTCAGGAGCGTTTTCCAACCCCAAGGCAATCTCCTTCTCTTCCCCGCGGGTGGCACAGTTCGCCCTCCCCATACTTGCTCCTGGGGAGCGCTGTGACAGACGTGTGCAACCACGCTTCTCTCTGAGCAGAAGGGATGCTAGGGCAAAGAGTATTTCGCTCCATGCGGGTATCTTCCACCCTGCCGCGGAGACTAGCTCAGGAAGCAGCAGCCACATCCCCAAACCCAACTCTGATTTCCCAACGAATGCTGTGCTTTCCCAGGGGATATGCCCAGGCAAAGATGCTTTCGCTGTATGTATGTTTCTCCCACCTCGAGACTGAGCTCAGGCAAGCAGAAGCAGCCCGCAGAACATTTCTCGGCGAATGCTGTGCTTTCGCAGAGGCTTTGGCTTGGAGCGAACGGCAATTCGCCGCTGCTTCCTCAGCAATGCTTCATTCGCATCAGGGAAGAAGAGCTGTGGGAGAGCTGGTGCCTCTTGGGGCTTGCTATCCCGGGTCCATGTTCGCGTCCTGGGTTCACCCTGCCAGGCGGAACTAAGCAGACACAACCACAACCGTGCAGTAGCGTGCGTAGCCTAGGATGGCACTCTATGCACACAACCATCTCCCAGTGTAGGCATCGCTTGGCCTTTTACTCTGGCGCTCAGGAGGACTCGCGGACTAGGCCAGTGCCTTCTCCCCAAGAAAGGAGAGGTGACATGGTCCCTGCACACCGCCCCGTGCACTCAATAGGGAGTTTGGCGGACTGTCCCCTCTCCTTCCCCTTAAACCCCGTGCCTCATCCAAGCT
>NW_026746749.1:0-2249 GCF_022355385.1 Mustela nigripes
CTGAAACTGCAGGGTTTGGATTGCTTTTAACTCAAAATAATATTGATGCCAAAGTGGCTCATCTTGGGGCTGCCTCCCTTTGGTCCCTACAAGGGTTACTGAAGAAAAAAAAATAAAACAATAAATTAATTGGTGTTTTGGTATATAGAGGTATTTTAAGGATTAGAACAGAAAAATTGGACTATTTTTTGGTGGGGGGCAGCCATACATTCCTAGAGAGCTAAACAAATATTAGAGGAAATGTTTAACTACAGAAAAAAATACCCCAGAATAAAAGAAGTCACAGTATGTTACTTGAGTCTGCAATGCACAATATTTTCAAGGTAATAATATCATAAACACTAACAGCTGATTTAACCAAAAATTGTGGTAGAAGACTATATAAGAATAATAAGGACAGAAATTAGAAAAATAAAGAAAAGAAATAAAGGCTATTATATAAAAAAATTAATATGTAATACCCAATGTTCATAATTCAGGAAAGAGCAGTATGTACCTATTATTTAGAAATATCAAAAAAGAAGACAGAGTTATTGAGGGGGTAGAAAGGGATGAAAGAAAGAACTGCTGTTTCTCTTTATAAGTCTTTTAAAATATTTGCTTTTAAAAGCATGTGCTTATTACCCTGGTAAAAAATAAAATAAAATAAGATTTTGAATATATTTCAAAAGCTAGGTAGCCTGGGTGGCTCAGTTGGTTAAATATTTGCCTTCATCTCAGGTTATGATCCAAGTCCCAAGATGGAGTCCCATGTTGGGCTCCCTCCTCAGTGGGGAGTCTGCTCCTCCCCAACCCCCAATGATCATGCTCTTTAGCTCTCACTCACTCTCTGTCTCAAATAAATTAATTAATTAAATTAAAAAAAAAAAAAAAACTAGGTAGCCTAGAAGGAGAATTAAACAAGCTCCTGGAAGGAGCCTCTTTTAGGAATTGTGGCCTCTCTGGACAGGCCCACAGCAGAATCCTAAAAAGTACATCCTTTCCACAAGGGAAGCCACCTACATGTTATACCAGGAATAGAAGCTAACCCCATGGTCCGAAAGCAGAAAGTCACCAGATTTTGAGGAAATTCAGAAGATGACCAATGAGGATTTCAGAAAGGATGAAAAAAGAAAGCAGGAATTCGACCAAACTCAAACTCTGAGGCTGACTTAGCTAAAATTCTTTACAGAAATTACGGAAGCCAGGGGCACCTGGGTGGCTCAGTGGGTTAAAGCCTCTGCCTTCAGCTCAGATCATGATCTCAGGGTCCTGGGATTGAGCCCCACATCAGGCTCTCTGCTCAGCAGGGAGCCTGCTTCCTCCTCTCTCTCTGCCTACTCTCTCTGTGTCAAATAAATAAAATCTTAAAAAAAAAAAAAGAGAGAAAGAAAGAAAGAAAGAAAGAAAGAAATTATGGAAGCCAAACTGCTAAGGCAGAGTATAAGTAATAAAAGAAAGAATCTGTTTAATGAGAGAAACAGAAGAAGCAATAAATTAAAAAAAAAAAATGAACAAGGGTAAAAGTTGAGAGTCCAAAGAAATTGGAAAAGAAAGAAAGAGAAAAAATAACACAGGAACCAAAAGACAATACTGCTGATTAAAAACTGCAAAGATCTACACTACATGTAACATTTCAGGTAAGTCAGTATCATGTCTGAAGAATTAAATCCCTAAGATGACATCTAGAGTGTGGCCCTGAGCAATGCAATTAACCATTTAGGTCTCAGTTTCTAATCTGTAAAATGAAAATGATATCTATTTCACGGTTTTGATGAGAACACAACATTGAGATGATTTTAATAGATAACAATACTGAGGAAATGATAAATCTCTATGGCAGAAATTCCAGTGTGAAAGAAAAAGTCCCCCAAAAAATCCTTAAAAAGGAAGAAAGTTAGTGAGGTGAGAATGGAGGGATAAGAAATAAACTCCAGGTTTTGCTATCTGTCTCCTTGGGGAAGAATATGCCAAGGCTATCATTTGTTTGAACATCCCAAGTTTGATCCATTATGATTTGATCCTGACATTTGTACTGATAAGAACAATACCATAATCTAGAAGTTAAAGAAAATTTCTCCTCAAGATTAACAAATATTCAGGGCACTTGGGTGGCTCAGTCTATTAAGTGTCTGACTCTTGATTTAAGCTCAGGTCATGATCTCAGGGTCATGAGATCAAGTTCTGTGTTGGTTCTGCACTAGGCCTGGAGCCTGATTAAGTCTTTCTTCCTCCCTGTCCCTCTGAGACCTTCCCTCCCTCTGCTCATG
>NW_026746750.1:0-2249 GCF_022355385.1 Mustela nigripes
GCCAACCAACAGGTCTCAATTTTCCTGCAGAAGAATATTTGCAGTTGGGAGCTTCTCACAACTCCCATCGTGAGAAAACCCCATGGCCTCGTGATACCCGCCCCCCTTCATGAAGGGGCTATCAGGAAGCTAAGGTCCAACCTGAGAAAAAGTCTGATCCTCACCCTGAGTTCAGATGCACGATATCTCGATTAAGGTCTGTATATTGTGCCTGCCATGTCCTCACCAGAAACCTAAGCCTAGCTTGTGTCCTCAGACTTCTGTACACATACTACTGGCTCACAAGCCCTCCAGTTTGGCAATCCAGAACTACAATGCAGCACTCTACCTGCCCTGCAGGAGAAATACATTGCCCTCTGGGGCTACCCAGAAAGCCCAAATGAAGATCAACCTGCATGCCCCTTGGCTGTACCCAAAATATATAGGCTGACCTGGGAAATAATGCCCTTTCTGACAGAGCCAGAGCCTGGACCTCCTGGCCCCACCCAGACAGCTTGCCGCTCACTGAGCACATAGGACCAGCCATTGCCTTAGGTCCTTATCTCTTCCCAAATTCGGTTTTTAGGATTCAGATCCTAGACCTTATCTCCAATCACTGCCCAGGTTTCAAAATGATGCAGAAATCAGAACTCCTTACCGATGGCAAGAACCTCGTGGTTGTCTTGTTGTCCAACGTTCAGTGTAGTGGAAACCTGTTTGTCCGATGAGGCCCCGCCATTGCTCTTGGGCCACATAGGTGGCAAACTCACATTGTGACCCACAGCCATAGCCCAGTCCTCAGGTAAGGCCTCTCAGTGGCTGGATGAAGAGAAAGCATAAATGGCTTGCCATGCATAGGCCCCAATTTTTAACCATAGTTCGGGTTGTCCCTTCACTCTACCCAGGGCTCTGCTTTGGAATTCCTCTTTTGGTGGGACACCGGATGTAACAACCCTGAAATTATTCCTCCATCCAACAGATTGACGAAAAACAATTGGGATCGGCCCAAATCCACAGAGAGCAAGATTAATCCATGACCCATGAGGCCTCCTCGACATTCCACGGCCATCGCTGAAACAAACTCCAGAGACAAAAGTCTGAGCAAGCGCCTCAGACTCGCACTATCTTCATATCCTGAAGATGTCTTCACATGGTTTGTAGATGAGGCCTGCCATGCCTACGTCCCCAAACATAAGCTGAGTTTGTGTTTTCAGACTTCTGTACTCAAAGTTCTGGGCCAAACACCATCCAGGCTGGGGACCCTGGAGCCACACATTAGGACTGTGCCTCCCCAATCCATGGGAATTCTGCCCATTCCATTGTCCAAAATCGTACAAATTAAGAGAACCCTCCAAAGTCCCTGAGGCCATCCCAACAGTATAGGTCGCCCGGGACAAAAAAGGTCAGTCTGACACCAGCTGAGCATCTACCTCCACTCATACCCTAGATGGATGTCCCCAGAGAAGAAGATTGAACCAGACAGGTCCGTAGGCCAAAATGGGATCCATTGCTTTGGTTTACATGCATGTCTCCTCAAAACCCTGGATTCCAATACAAGCATTTGGGTTTTCCTGAGGCACCCATCAGAAGAAACCTGTCTCCACAAGGAAACTTGTGCATGGGAGCTATGTCAAAAGCTTAGGAGAATACTTCAGGGTCCCGGTGCCACCGCCCCATTCCAAGGCCCTCATGGACACAAACACACATTAGACCCATCCTCAGGAAAGTCCATTTCAACTCAGCCACCCCGGTTGCTCCCGCAGAGCCATCAGATCTAAACTGTCTTGTCGCTAAGAGACAATTGGAATGCGAGGCTGGCTTCCCAGGCATCCATCCTAGAACGTTGGTCTGGATTCATCCATATGGGATGTCCTGGAGCTGTCCAACAGGTCACAATTGTCCCGCAGAAGGAATCATTGGAGGGGGCATCCCACCACTCCCAACGTGGGAAAACCTCCACGCTCTCGAGAATCTGCTCCCTTCATGAAGGGGCCGTCATGAAAGAAATCCAAGCTGAGCCAACGTCTTATCCTCGCTCTGACTTCAGAAGCATGAGATATTGCTTCAGATCTTCAGGGGGTACATGCCGTACCCTCGCCCTGAAACCCAAGTCTAGCTTGTGTTCTCAGACTTCCATCCTCACACTCCTGGCACAGAAGCACACAAGTTTGGCAATTCCGGACCATCATTGCAGCACTCTGCCTGCCCTCTAGAAAAAATATATTGCCTAATGAGCTGCCCAGGCACATTAAATGAGAATAAACCTACAC
>NW_026746751.1:0-2249 GCF_022355385.1 Mustela nigripes
GTCATTATGTTGTTGTTGTTGTTTACCTCTGAAAAACACAGCAAGATATTACTACCTATTAGCATATATACTACCAAAAAATTGAAACTAACAAATTTTGGTAAATATTAGGGAAAATGGGGAACTTATGCACTGTGATAGGGATATAAATTTGTATGGAAAGCAGTATGGAGATTATTCATATTATTAAAAGTAAAATTACCATATGATCCAGTAATCCCACTTCTAGGTATATATCTAAAGGAAACGAAGTCACTGTTCAAAGACATATCTGCACTCTTATGTTTATTATAAAATTTTTAACTCTAAGCAAGAGATGGAAATAACTTCAGTATCCAATAATGGATGAATGAATAAAATAAGTATAGTAAATATATACTATGGAATACTACTTAACCATGAAAAATTAAGAAATACTGCCATTTACAACAGCATGGATGGATCTTGAAGGTGTTATACTAAGTGAAATATTTCAAAGATTTTATATATTTTTTTAATTTATGTATTATGATATCCCTTACATACAGAATCTGAGGAAAAGGCGAACTAATGGAAACTTAGAGTTGAGTTGACAAGTAAGGTGGTCAAAGGGTGCAAACTTGCAACTATAATATGAAAAAGTTCTGGGGATCTAATGTACAGCATGATGATCGTAGTTAATAAAATATACATACTTTTTTTTATTGTGCTTCCCTTTATTAAACTTTGCATATATCACATTCTTACAAGTTGAAAGTTTATAGCAATCTTGTATAAAAGAGGTCTGCTGCCACCATTTTTCTAACAACATTTGTTCATTTTGTGTCTCTCTGTCACATGTTGGTAATTCTTGCAATATTTCAAGTTTTTTCATTATTATTGTATTTGTTATGGTGATCTGTGATCAGTAATTATGACCCACTGAAAACTCAGAACTAGTTTACTAGTTTACTATGTTTTTCTTTAAAAACATAATGCTTTTGAACAGTACAGTATAGTGTTTATTTTTTATATGCACTGGGAAACATAATTTTTTATATGCACTGGGAAACCAAAAAAAATAATTTGACTTAGATTATTGAGATAATCACTTTATTGAGGCAGTCTGGAACAAAACCCACAAGACCTCTGAAGTTAATCTCTACTATACTATATACATAAAAGTTGCTAAGAGAGTAGATCTTAAAATTCCTTACGATACATGCATAATACAGAGGCAACTATACGAGATAGTAGATGTATTAACATTTTTATGTAGATTATATTGCAATAAAGATGTATACCAATTTATCAAATTGTACAAAATTTACACAATGTTAAAAGTTTGCAATGTTATGAGAAATCATTTCTTAAATTTACAAATTATAATATGTCGATTTTTTTTAATAAAGCTGGAAAAACTTTTTGTAGAATTAATCTATTTTTCAAAAAAGGAAGTAAGGAAGTAGAAACTGCAACTAACTCTGAAATAATAGAATATAAAATCCATTTCCATTATATACACTGGGACAAAAACTATTACATAGTTTACAATGAAGGAGTACTTAGGAAGCATGAAGGATGGTCTATAAATAAGGCTGAAAGAGCTCAGTTTTAAGGTTTAAATTTAAAATCTTCTTTTGAAATACTAAACTGACCACCCAGTTTTCCAAACATAAATGTCTTAACTGTATGAATTTATTTCATACAACTCTATCATCTAGTTTCATAAGAAAGCAGCATGCAAATTTTGAATAAGACAGACTTGCTTAAGTTTCTTTATGTTCAACAGTAAAGGATACTTCCCTAAAAATAAATAGAAGAAAAATCAGCATATTTATTATGATAATTATTATTCATAATGAGATTCATATTGAATTAGGGAATATATATCCTCAGAGGGGTTAAAGTAAAATGAAATTTATTTTGGTAAATGTGTCTATGAATAGTCAATGAATATTACCATTTTGAACAATTTAATTACTATTATAAGAATTATTATAAGTATAAAAATAGCTATCATTTTAGCATGCTCCATGCTTGATCACATCCACACAACAACTCTGCATAATAAGTATTATCATCACCATTTCATGGGTGAAAAAACTGAGGCTAACACATTTAGATAACTGGTTTATGATTACATGGCTAGTAAAGATGCATCACACTAATTTAGGCTTTATGATTTCAGAATTGGACTCTTTCCACTGCACATTCTATTACTCTGTAAATACTTGGCCTGTTTTCATTTAGTTCTTTAATTTTGTTCATGGGGTGATGGCTTAAAGCTT
>NW_026746752.1:0-2249 GCF_022355385.1 Mustela nigripes
TCCCAGGTTCACCTTGTACTTTCCTAGTTCCAGTCCTGGCTGGAATCCGTAATTTTCAAGGAGTGCTGGTAGCTGTCCTTGGGGATCGGTACAGCAGTCCCGCCTTCTCACGGTTGTGCTTCCACAGCTTCATTTACCCTAATCTACTGGTAGTCCAGAAGTAGATGACCCCCTTACGGATTGCCAAAGGGTCGGTAGTAGACTAACACTATGTCATGATGCCTACGTCATTCCCGTCCCTCCCTGTCATGGAGCAGCCATTTTGTCATCTCATATCGTCACCAGAAGGCGAAGGATGAATACAGTACAATAAGGTATTTTGTGAGAGAGACCCCAGTCACATAACTTTTATCATAGTCTGCTGTTATAATTGTTCTATTTTATTATTGGTGGTGTTCATCTCTTACTGTGCCTAATGCATGAACTAATCTTTATCGTTGGAATGTACATATAGGAAAAAATGGTATGTGTATGGCTCCGTACTGTTCGCAGTAGCAGACATCTACAGGGGTCTGGAACTTATCCCCTGAGGTAAGTGGGGGCTACCGTATTTAGAAACCTAGGTGCTAGGTACGCTCACTGCTACTGCTGACTTTGCCTCTAAGCAAAATTCTTGGGTAGAACAAGGAAATACAGGGACACCTGGGTGGCACAGTCGGTTAAATGTTGGACTCTTGATGTTGGTTCAGGTTATGACCTCAGGTTCATGAGATTGAGCCCCACATCTGGTTCCAAGCTCAGCGTGGAGACTGCTTGAGATCCTCTCTCTCCCTCTGTCCCTCTCCCTGCTTGCATGTGCGCATGGGCTCTCTCTTTCTCCTCTGTCTCAGAAAAGAAGGAAAGAAAGAAAGAAAATGAACGAACAAATAAGGAAATACAGTTGATCTTGAACAACATGGGGGTTAGAAGCATTGGCAGCCCACACGGTTGAAAATCCCTGTATAACGTTTGACTCCCCCAGACTTAACTAATAGCGTACTCTAGACCAGAAGCCTTTCCAATAACATAAACACTCAATTGACGCATATTTTTTAAGTTATATGTAGTATATGCTGTATCCTTACAGTAAAATGAGCTAGAGAAAAGAAAACGTTAAGAAAATAATACAGAGGGGTCCCTGGGTGGTTCATTTTTCAAGCGTCTGTCTTCTGCTCAGATCATGATCCCGGGGTCCTGGGATCAAGCCCTGCATTGGCTCCCTGCTCTGTGGGAAGCCGGCTTCTCCCTCTCCCTCTCCCACTCCCCCTGCTGTGTTTCCTCTCTGTCAAATAAATAAATAAAACCTTAAAAAAAGAAAAGAAAACCATACAAAAAATTCATTTATAGTACACCACCCTGTATTTTTGAAAAAAATCTGCATATAAGTGGACCTGTGTAGTTGAAACCTTTTTTGTCCAAGGATCAACCGTATATGTTTTTTTCACATAAGTAGATATATATATGTGTATATATACATACGCACATATTTATGAATTTATATATGTTCTCCTTCCTGTTTCCCCTTAATGAGAACGTTGATTCCCAACATTATCAGTTTATTTGTCCATTTCCTTAGTCCTACAATAAATACCCATTTTGAAATTGCTACCCTGATACCACTACCATCAACAAACTTACCAAGAAACAGTAAAGATTTCTTTGCAGTTCTTTTTGTCTTCTGACCATATTCCACAAAAGACACATAAAGTGTTCAAAAGTTGCTAGGATTAGGGTGCCTAGGTGGCTTAGTGGGTTAAAGCCTCTGCCTTTGGCTCAGGTCATGATCTCAGGGTCCTGGGATTGAGCCCCGCATCAGGCTCTCTGCTCAGTAGGAAGCCTGCTTCCCCTTCTCTCTCTGCCTGCCTCTCTGCCTGCTAGTGATCTCTCTGTCAAATAAATAAATAGAATCTTTTAAAAAAAGTCACTAGGATTAAATTTTTTCCTCTCTCTGTAGTTATGTTATCAATATGATATATAGTGAGTTTCATTTCCTTTTTTTTTTTTTTCCATTTTAGAGGGTTTGGGTTTTTTTAGGGTTTTATTTATTTATTTGTCAGAGAGAGAGACAGGGAGAGCACAACAGGGGTAGCGGCAGGCAGAGGGAGAAGCAGGCTCCCTGCTGACCGGGAGCCCAACTGCAGGACTCGATCCCGGGACCTTGGGATCATGACCTGAGTCAAAGGCAGACACTTAACCAACTGAGCCACCCAGGGGTCCCTGAGTTTTTTGTTTTCAATATCACTTTATCTTTTCAATATGTAAAACACAAC
>NW_026746753.1:0-2249 GCF_022355385.1 Mustela nigripes
TTTTCCCTCTTGTTTTCTCTGCATTTTATTTTCTCTGTAGGACAACACGACTATTTGGTGATAAGCTCTCAGAATTCCAGTTACTTACATAAGCTTTTTCTTCTTACTTTCTCTCTCCCATTTCTGGCATCGATTTTTGTTAAGAAAATACTCATTTTATTCAGTTTATTGCATCACTAGTTTGATTCGACCCCTTCCAATTTGACCACATAAATGCATACGGGATATACTCTCTGCTTGAGGGTCATTCTACCACGTTTCATATGGCCTTATATCAAATAAAGTGGGTGAAAGTCAGAAGCTGGGCTCTTCCCCACAAAGCCACTTTTGGTAAGAAGCCTTCAATTTTTATGACCACCCTGACACCAGTGACACCAAGATTAAACTGCTGGTCTTTGATCCTCAAAATGTGTCTTCTGTTTATTCCTGTCAAATGCCACAGACTGTCAAAATAAAGTCTGCATAGGCTTCTACTGTCTGTTGCTATAAACAGTTAGCATCACAAACATCATAACTAGAAAATAATAAAGCATTAACCGCACCTGACCCTGAACAGGACCTACTGCCATAGGGATGCAGACTAAAAAACAGCCAGTGAGGCCCAGGGGCCAATGGCAAAGGGACCTTTGGGTTTCCTGGGAGGCAATGGAGAGCAATGAGGAGGAGAGAGATGGATTCCCAGGCTTCGTGAATAGAGAGAGATCTGTAAAGAGGTTTGCTGGCTTCCACTGTGAAAGACCAACATCTTTCCAGAGAAGGCAGGACAGAACAGTGGCGACAACACTAGTACCTTCCAGAACATTCCGAGTGAGGCACCCTGTGTGTGATACAGTTCCCTCATCTCTAGAATGAGGGAATAAAATGATCTCCGGGTCTCTTCCATTTCCAGACTGTTATAAGTTTATGTTTCCAGACAGACCCAGAAACCCCCCCCCCCCCCCCCCGCCGCCAACCCCGGAATTTCCCGAGCTGCAGAGCATGGTAAAATGACAGAAAAGGCTTTCTAGGGTCATATAATTTCACACCAGTGGTGGTCAGTCAACTGAATGACCAAATTCCTTCACATGATCGCACTTGTTATCCCACAAAAGGCAATTTTAGGCTCACAGGACAAGACTCTTTTGAATAGTAACTATGTGGAGTATGTCTTTACCTGTTCGGGATTTGTCAAGCCAGGAGATAAATATGAGGAGACGTGGCTACAGAATAGCCTCTCTTTGCCAAAAATATTCTATTGAATTAACGAAGCCTAATTTATCAACCTATTATGTTGTCGTCAGACACTCCAAACCAGCAAAATTCCCTTCGGTGAAGAAAAACTGCAGGCACACACAGAAAGGACAGGAAAGGACTCTGAGAAGTGGGGTTCCCACAGCAGCTGCATGAGACCCCACTGCCCCATCTGTCCCAAACCCAAGTCTCATGTCCGATCCAGACCTCGGAGCAGCTGATCTGCTCCGGGGACTCCCAGAGAAAGCTTCCACCTTGGATGGACACTCACTCATGGTCCATCTACCAAACAGCCTCTGTGCTAATTCCCTCCTCTTTCCCTTCTGTTCTCACGGACAGTCTTCTGCTTACAAAGCATAATTCTTCCAAGTCCACATCAATTTCATTATCCTTTTTTGGGTCCAAATCTTCAACATGCAGCTCAAGGGACCCTGTCGTTAACTTAAACTTGTTTGTTTGTTTGTTTTTAAAGATTTATTGATTTATTATTTGAGAGAGAGCGCATGAGCACATGTGGTGTGGGGAGGAGCAAAGGGCAAGGGAGAGAGAGAGAGAATCTCAAGCAGACTCAGTGCTGAGCATGGAGCCGACTGTGGGACTAGATCTCACGAACTGAGATCATGACCTGAGCTGAAATCAAGAGTCAGATGCTTAACGGACTGAGCCACCTGCATACTCCAACTTATCATTTTTAAAGAGGAATATAAAACAACCTAAAAATAAATAAGTGATTGGAGGTGGCACAGTAACTTAAATCACTGACTCATGCATAATAGGGAAGGAGTTGGCATCACTGTAAGCTTAAAATATTAATGGTCAATTTACCCCCAAGAGGAAAGCTCATAGAAGACAAATGTTTTAGGTTTCTTAGTGCCACAATCTGGAAAATAACTAATTTTCTTTTCCCCTGAATACTGAAGGAATTCATGGGAATTCCTAAGAGTACTTTTTCAGGAGGGTCCAATCTCTAGACCACAGAAAATAATATTTACCATCTTCCATTTCATAGCACATTGGTG
>NW_026746754.1:0-2248 GCF_022355385.1 Mustela nigripes
TTCATTTGTTGTTCTTTTTCTATATTCTTTAGGTGATGGTTAGGTTGTGGTAGATTTTTCTTATTTCTTGAGGTAGGCCTGCATTGCTATATACTTCCCTCTTAGAACCATATTTACTGTATCTCAAAAGTTTGGGCAATTGTGTTTTCATTTTCATTTGCTTCCATGTATTTTAAAAAATTTATTCTCTTATTTCCTCATTGGCCCATTCATTGTTTAGTAGAATGTTACTTAACCAACATGTATTTGTCGTCTTTCAGATTGTTTCCTGTGGCTGACTTCTAATTTAATAGTATTGTGATCAGAAAAGGTTCATGGTATGACTTCAATCTTATATTTATTAAGACTGGTTTTGTGGGTATCATGGAGGGCACGTATTGCATGGAGCGCTGGGTGTGGTGCATAAACAATGAATTTGGGAACACTGAAAAAAATTAAATTTAAAAAAAAACTTGTTTTGTTGCCTAATATGTGTTCTATTCTACAGAATGTTCCAGAATGTGTATTCTGTTGTTTAAGGATGGAATATTTTGAATATATCTCCTTAGTCTATCTAGTCCAGTGCATCATATAAAGCCACTGTTTCTTTGTTGACTTTCTGATCTGTCCATTGATGTAAGTGGTGAGTTAAAGTACCCAACTATTGATTATTTCTATTTCTTCCTAAAATATCTAAATTGTACATTGTCTTCATGGATACTTTTGAAATTGGGAATAAAAGAAATGAATTTCATTTAAAACATATATAATAAAATTAAAGGACCCTAGTATTATTGTATTATTATCAATTAGTTCTTTTATGTTAGTCATTAATTGTTTTATGTACTTGGGTGATCCCATGTTGGGTGCATAAATATTTACAATAGATAGTTCTTATTCCTGTCAGACTGTCCTCTTCATTATGATATAGTGCTCTTTTTTTTTTTTTTAAAGATTTTATTTATTTATTTGACAGAAATCACAAGTAGACAGAGAGGCAGGCAGAGAGAGAGAGAGGGAAGCAGGTTCCCTGCTGAGCAGAGAGCCCGATGCGGGACTCGATCCCAGGACCCTGAGATCATGACCTGAGCCGAAGGCAGCGGCTTAACCCACTGAGCCACCCAGGCGCCCCTGATATAGTGCTCTTGTCTCTTACTGCAGTTGTTCTTTTAGACTCTATTTTGTCCAATATAAGTATTACTATTCTGGTTTTCTTTTTATATCCATTTGCAGGATACATGTTTTTTCCAACCCCTGACTTCCAATCTGCAAGTGTCCTTATGACAAAAATAAAACTCTTGCAAGTGGCTTATACATGGGTCTTGTTTTCTTCTTCTTCTTCTTCTTTTTTAATCCACTCTGACATCCTATGTATTTTTATCGGAGCACTTACCCCATTTATACCCAAAGTAATTATTGATAGATATGTATTTGTCATTTTACTACTTGCTTTGTGGTTGTTTCTGGAGATTTTCTCTGATCATTTTTTGTGTCTTCGATGTTTTACTGGTTTTCTTTAGTGATATATTTGGATTTATTTCTCCTCTTTGAGTGTTTATCTGTGTTTTTTGTTGTTGTTGTTGTTTGTTTGTTTTTAGAGAGGGCATGAATGGAGTGGGGAGAGGGAAAGAGAATCTTAAGCAGACTCCATGGCTAGAATAGAGTACAGTGCAGGGTTCAATCTCACAACCCTGAGATTATGACCTGAGCTGAAATCAAGTCAGATGTTTAACCAATGAAGCCACACAGGCACCACTATTAGTGGGTTTTGATATATAATTTGTATATAACCTCTTCTGCATATAGCAGTCTATATTAAGCTGCTGGTCTTTAAGTTTGAGCCCATTCTTTTCTCTTCTTCTCCCTATGCTTTAGGTAAAGTATTACATTTTATATTCCTTTTTCCGGAGTTCCTTAACTTATTTTTTATATAAATGTTCATTTTTGCTACTTTTGTGTTTCCTGCCTTTATACTGTCACAATTGGTCTCTTTTTTCCACTCAAAGAGTCCCCTTTAATATTTCTTGTGGGGCTAGTTTAGTAGTCACAAAATCCTTTAGTTTTTATCTGGGAAACTCTATCTCTCCTATTCTGAGTAATAGGCTTGCTGGATAGATATTCTTGGCTACAGATTTTTCCCATTCACCACGTTGAATAGATAATACCACTCCCTTCTGGTTTGCAACGTTTCTGCTGAAAAAGTTCCTGCTAGCCTTAAGGGGTTTCCCCTGGAAGTTACTGACTTGCTTTCCTGCTTTTAAGATGTTTT
>NW_026746755.1:0-2248 GCF_022355385.1 Mustela nigripes
AGGAGAGGGAAACAAGCCATAAGAGACTCTTAAGGACAGGACAGACAGGGCTGGTGGAGGGAGGTGGTGGGGATAGACTATATGGGTGATGGTATTAAAGAAGGCACTTGTGAAGAGCACTGGGTTTTGTATGCAAGTGATGAATCACTGAATTCTGCTCCTGAAACCAGTATTGCACCGTATGTTAGCTGACTATAATTTAAATAAAAATTTGGAAAAAATATTTAATTTGTTCCTTATTATTCCTAGTGGCTTTTCTAATTTGTTTGGACTAATATTTATCACAGATAGTATTTTATTCTTCATGGAGCCAGCTTTTGGTTTTATTGATTTTCACTCTGTTTTTTTCCCTTTAAAAAAAAAAAAAAGATTTGGGGTGCCTGGGTAGCTCAGTGGGTTAGGCCTCTGCCTCCTGCTCAGGTCATGATCTCGGGGTCCTGGGATCGAGGCCCACATCGGGCTCTCTGCTCAGCAGGGAGCCTGCTTCCTCCTCTTTCTCTCTCTGCCTGCCTTTCTGCCTATTTGTGATCTCTCTTTGTCAAATAAATAAATAAAATATTTTAAAAAATAAAATAAGTAAGTAAATCTTAAAACATAAAAAACTCTTTGGATTTAACTTCGTTTTACCAATATCCTAAGAAGTCTTAAGCTAAACAATATTTTAAGTAGGAAAACACGCACTTTTAAATAGTTTGGTATACTGTTTCTGTAGTTATAAACATATATCAACTGGTTTCTTTTATAGGAAATCTGATGAGTTTATCACATCAAGCATTACGTAATCCAGGACAAGAGCTAATTACCTTCTAACTATAGTACTCTGTGTAACAATTGCAAATATCAAAGGTATTTAGTGGTTAATAATTGCTACAAAATTTAAAACAAAATTTGTTTACTGGATTGTTTTTCAGATTGCAGCTGCTCCTTAGGGATTTCCTGTAAATAAAAACTCCAAAGCAATTCATGTAGGGCTTAGTTTAGATCAGTACTTTTTTTCTCATTATCACTCCCCCTCCCAGGACCCACCCCCCTGCAGTTGCACCATATTATTAAAAACACTAAGTGCCTGGGATATATGCTTCAGAAGACAGTGATTGAGTAATTTCAATAACGTGGAGTTCTTCATGTAAAAAAGATGTTTTTTTTTTTAAATTTTAAATTTTTTATTATCATAGAATGTATTATTAGCCCCAGGGGTACAGGTCTGTGAATCGCCAGGTTTACACACTTCACAGCACTCATCATAGCACATATCTTCCCCAGTGTCTGTACCCCAAACACCCTTTCCCTAACCGCCCCCCGCAACCCTCAGTTTGTTTTGTAAGATTAAGAGTCTCTTATGGTTTGTTTCCCTCCCGATCGCATAAAAAAGATGTTTTGTAGTCACAGTTACTTCAAAAAGTAATTATATCCAAATAACCTGGCATGTTATGCTTTAGCAATTAGAGAACCATGGCTTTGACACCTGACAGTTTATAAGTTATTGAAATGTGAAATGCTAAACGATGTGAACAGCTCTTCGCTCTTTGGAGTGCTGCAAAGTTCCAGGTTGACTTTATTTTTCAGATAACATCTTAAGCCCACTTTATAGCATACTAAGTCATAAAGGACAAATCCTTTCCTAAGTTACAAAACTGTAGAAAATTAGTAAAGTACTCTTTAATACAATAAAATTCTTTGTTGTTGTTGTTGTTGGAGTTATGTATTACTTTAATAATAATTTTCACTCCAAAAATGTCATTTAAGTACCAAACAAAACACTGTGGTTTTTAATGGTGCTTTATAACAGAGTAAGTTATTTTATACAAATCAATATCTTTTAAAACTGTAAAATTTTTCCTTTTTTAAAGATTTTACTTAGAGAGTGCAAATGAGTGTTCACACAAGCAGGGGGAAGAGGCAAAGGCAGAGGGAGAAGCAGACTTCCTGCTCAGTGGGGAACCTGATGTGGGGCTTGAACCAAGGACCCTGAGATCATGATCTGAGCCAAAGACTGATGCCTAACCAACTGAGCCACCTAGTTGCCCCTATAATTACTCTCTCTCTCTCTCTCTTTTTTTAAGGATTTCCTAATGCAAGCTCTTTAGGTTTACTGTAGCAAGATAATTATATGTATTTAGGTGGCTCAGCTTTGTTCTGGGGTTAGTCCAAAGCCGGGAAGAGTACTAATGCATGAAAAGCTTTACAGTTCTACATTAAAAGAGATGTAATATGCCAATATGATTTTCTAGGTCCTTTTCAGAAATTG
>NW_026746756.1:0-2248 GCF_022355385.1 Mustela nigripes
GTGTATAAATCTGAGTAAGTATATATTTACACACCTTTTTAAATAGGTTGTTATCAAAGATTTATTTAATCAATGGGTAATATTCTCCTCGTGGCTGGGAAGCATCAGTTGCCATATATTAAAAACAAAGAAAAGTGGTGTCTGGGTGGCTTCCTCCATAAGTGTCTCTTCTTTTCAGGTCATGATCCCAGGGACCTGGGATGGAGCCCCACATCAGGTTCTCTGCTCAGTGGGAAACCTGCTTCTCCTTTTCCCTCTGGCCTGCTTATAGTTCCTCTTCCTGTCTCTCTGTCTGTCAAATAAATAAAATATTAAAAATAAAAAACAAGAAAGAAACAAAATGTTTTTAAAAGGTCTTTTTTTTTTTTAATTTTATAGGGGTGCCCGGATGACTCAGTTGTTTAAGCAGATGTTTGTCTTTGGCTGAGGTCATTATTCCATTGTACAGGGATCCAGCCCTGCATGGGACTACTTGCTCCCCAAGGAGCTTGCTTCTTCCTCTCCCTTTGCACATGATTCCACCTGCTTGTGTGCTTCTTCTCTCTCTCTCTCTCTCTTGCTGTCAATAAACAAAATAAAAACTTTTACTAAATAAATAAATAAATAAATAAATTTCTAAACCTACTTTCAGTTTAGGTCCCTTAACAAAAATTGCTACTGCTTCATTTAAAAAAAAATAGATAATTTAGAAAGATGCTTCCAGAGTTAAAAAGCTGTTTTGTTTCTTTGTCAGGATTAAAAATAGAATTGCTTTAAAAAGTAAAAGAAAAAATATGCTATATTAACACTAATCACACTATAAGTTTGGTGGTTATCAAGATAATGAAAAGTGATTTTAAAGCAAATTTCATTATCAGACATAAAGATCAAGTCATATTACGAAGAGTAAAAGGATGAATTCATCAGGGCGTATAATAATTCTTGACTTTTAATACTTAATAACAGATTTGGGGATATATAGGGAAAACTAAGAACAAAAATCATAACTTCTACCTTAGAAGAGAAATGGAAAAAATTTCAACACCCTTATGTTAAGATTATATAGACAAATGGTCATCAAATTGTTAAGATATGTAATACTTGAACAAAATTATCAACTAACTAGATATGCTTGATATTACAGAATACTCCCAACAACCACAGACTACGTATATCTTAAGCCATGATTTTATTTGCAAAGGTCAACATTGATAATATTCTAGTCATACCTCCGTGTACCAGGAAATAAGTAGCATATTTCTTGAAAGACACAGCTATCAAAGCTCCATTGAGAAACCGTAAAGATGGAGAAGGGATTTGCAAATTATATATCTGATAATGGACATCTACTCTGATTATTAAAAAAGGAATAAAAATAAAAACCTTACTAATAACCAAACAGAGTATCCAATTTTTCATGTGAAGGAAATAATGGAAGACATGCCACCAAAAGTATATGGATGGCTTATAAGCACATGACAAATTTCTCAACATTTAGACATTAAAGAAATAGAAATTAAAATGATAATGAGACATGCTTACATATCTATTAGAATGGCTAAAATTATAAAGGCTAATTGTACTTGGTCTGAGCTAGATTGAGAAGCAACAAAAAATCTAAACTGTTCTTGGCATATATCATGATACCACCACTTTGGAAAATAGTTTGAAAATTTTTTAAAATGCAAAATATGTTGCAGTTACACAAATATCCATTTTACTTCTAGGCATTTCACCAAGAGAAACAAACCCTATGTTCCTACAAGAACTTGTATATGAATTTCATAGCAGCTTTATTTTTAACAATTGAAAACAGTGGAAATGTTCATCAATGTCCATCAATAGAGCAAAGACAAGTTATGATCTATTCATTAAAGAGATTACTATTCAACATCAAAATGAACTATTTACAATTGGAGATTCTCAAAGTAATGATGCTGAGAAAAGAAAAGCCAGGCAATGAATAGTATATACTGTGTGATTCCATGACTATAAAAAATCTAGAAAATACAAATTTATATTTGATGTCACAGTCATCAAATATATTGGTGAGATTTTAGTGCCTTCTTCTGTGCTCCCATAGATTCCTAAACTTGGATCTCTGAGCATTTGTTACACCTTGTGAAAGTATGAACTCTTTTTCTTTATTCTGTCTTACTAGAATAAGAATCCTTGAAATTTTATGGACATTTGAACTCTCAGTTATTAGCAGAAATTCTATCACACAGTAAGTTTCCAAATATAAAAGCCAGAGTTTTACAATGACTTC
>NW_026746757.1:0-2248 GCF_022355385.1 Mustela nigripes
CTGGGAGGGTTGCAAGCTCAACTCTGGTGTTATTTATCCTTGTTATGCCTAGTAGCAGGTGCTGAGTATAGTTTTGGAATTCTGCGGACTAATTCCCCCGCAAGTTTTGGGAGAGCTGTCGGGAGACATTCTGTTAGTCACTCATATTAGTATAGGCTACGGGAGTTACACAAATTGCCAGGAAGGGTACTATACATCCCAGTCCCAATAGGGCCCCCCATATGTCCACTTGTTCTTGAACCAAATCCACTCTCTGGTTGACTATCAAGATTCCTGCTTGCAGATGTGCATTGATCTGAGTCTGTGTTTGAAGGGCAGCCGCCGTTCCTTCTTCAAGGGTGTTCACAGCTTCCGCAGTGGGTATAGTTGCAGCAAGCGAGACTGCTGCTGCTGTGGCAGCTGCTGTAGATATAGCCAATGCTGTCACAACAGCAGCTGTGATACCAAAATCTCTCTTCTTTCTGGATAGCACCACCAGTAACTTGTCCTCTGGAATGGAAACTGGGATAGGAACATGGGTAGGGATACGCATAATCACAGCCAGCTTGAAGGCCGTGACATTCCAGCACTGGGAAAAATAGCAATTCTTAGTGCAATTCAACGTATCATACAGCTCACTAGCCTTTGTTACGAGGAAAAGGAATGGTGGCGAGACCCATATGGGAGTGGGCTGATAAGTAATATTATTGGGACAAGACAGATTAACTGTTGTCTCAAAGGTACTAGAGTCATTTTGTTTATAAGAGCAGTTGAGGAATTTGCCACCATTTAACATGGACACTGCTGAGATATCAGTACATGCTCCTAGCAAGTTACAGACCTGCCATGCATCAAAGGGAGAGGAGGGAATAGGAGAGAAGAGTTAGTCACTGGTAAAGGATATAGCCATGCTTTAACCACTGCTCACAGCTCTCTGGCTTGAGTCTGCCGCAGGAGGTGTAACATCCCGAGTTATCATCAGCATCTTTAGCATCATGACTGGTGTTCGGAGGCAAGGCTGTACGCACCAGCCGCTCTGGGATCCAAATTGGAGCCTCCTTTTCCTGTGGAAAAACACATACAGACCCCCTACTCCATACTAACACTGGATCTGGTCCATTCCATTTTCCTGTGAGGATGTCCTTCCGAAGTACTAAAGGCTTAGGGGGAGCAGCAGCATCACTTGCATGTCTGTCTGCAGCTGATTTACCCGTTTTGTCCAACGTTAAAAAATTCAAAATAAAGAGAATGGTGTTGAGCTTATCTTTAGGGGACCTGAAGGTGTCCCCTATTCCCCCTTTTTGTTTATAAAGCGCATTTTTTAATTGTAAGATGGGCGCTCCACAACACCCTGTCCTTGTGGGTTATAGGGTATTCCATGTATCAAGTGAATGTCAAGTTGTTGTAGGAAGGCTTTAAAGGGTTGTGAGGTGTAGGCTGGGCCATTATCTGTCTTTAATTGGCATGGCTTTCCCCATGCCGCAAAAGCCTGTAGGCAATGGGCGATAACATCTCTGGATTTTTCCCCCCGTATGCACTGAGGCGAAAATTATTCCAGAGCAGGTATCTACAGAGACATGAACATATCTTAACTTTCCAAATTCTGAAACATGTGTGATATCATTTGCCATATATGATTAGGTAACAAACCCTTAGGATTAACCCCCAGGGATGGTGCAGGTAGTAAGATCACGCAATTTCTGCAGGAGACTACTATGTCCCGTGCCTGTGCTTTTGTTATGTTAAATTTGAGGCGAAGAGTTAAAGCATTCTGTTTCTTCAAATCCTCCCCTAAGTGGTCCCATTGAGGTATGTTTAGCAAGCCTTCATCTAGGAACCATGGAGCCGCCTTTTCCACTGTATTCAAAAAGGCCCGAGCAGTTTTTGTTTTTAATGGCGTGCCATTGGCCTTTAGAAGGTTCTTTAGGGAACCCTCTAACCACGACTTTGACAGTCCAGATCCCATAATTAGAATCCCAACCTAATGGCTGTTCCACGTATACTCGCTGCTAAATGGCTCTAAGGCCGCCCCGCTTCTTATTGCGGACTCGCTAAATCCCGGCTCTAAGGCCACCCCGCTTCTTTTTTTTTTTTTTTTTTTTTTAATTTTATTTATTTATTTGAGAGAGAGACAGTGAGAGAGGACATGAGAGGTGAGAAGGTCAGAGGGAGAAGCAGACTCCCCATGGAACTGGGAGCCGCATGCGGGACTTGATCCCGAGACTCCAGGACCGTGACCTGAGCCGAAGGCAGTTGCTCAACCAACTGA
>NW_026746758.1:0-2248 GCF_022355385.1 Mustela nigripes
TTCACAGACCTGTACCCCTGGGGATAAAAATATATGTTTATAAAAAATAAGAAATTAAAAAAAAAATAAATCAAATGTAGATTATCAGAGGGGGTCCAAGAGATGGTGTGGTAAGATCCTAAACTCACTTCCTGCCTTGGACATACCAAACTATAGCTATATATTTCCCTCTAAGAAAGATTTGAGAACTAGATAGACGTCTCTCCACAACAAAGGATAAAAGACCCCATGGAGAAGGTAAAGAGGCAGATACATGACCTTGTAAATTACCTAAGTCCTGGCACTGCAACACACAATAGGAAGGAATCTCTAGACAAATAGGTATTTCTCCCAGAGCAGCAAGGTGGTGGTGCCAAAACTGCGTACTCCAGCTTCTAAGATTTATACCAGAAAAATGAGCCCCCCAGAATGTCTTGCATAGAAAATTAATAGAGCTAGCATCTGGGGGTGCCACTGTGCTAGAAGAAATTGGGATTTCCCTCTTTGAAGGCATGTATTTGGCCTCGCTTGCCCCAGACCCAGCAAAAAAACAACCACTTTGAAAGGCACCTCGATTATCTGTGAGGGAGACTCATTTGCTGATCTGGACGCATTGGCTAGAGGGGTAGGGGAAAACAGATATTTTCTAGAGACAGAAGTGGGGGCAGATGTTTTCAAAAATCCCTCCACATAGCCCAACAGCACAGGAGGGTAAGATCAGATGGGGCACCCTCCTGTCACCTTGGTGGGATGGGTTGAGGGTGAGCAACTGGGCACTTGCTGAGGCTGAAGAGCACGAGCAATTGTAGCACTCACCCCCTTGCTTTCTCACTGGGGTGGGGGATTGCAAGTGGTTAAGGAGTTCTGCATCCTAGCTAAATTCTGCAAGCTAGGGTAGTTGTGACACTCCCCAGGCCTCTAGTGAGTATAAGCAGTGGTGGCATTCTCCCATTCTCTGCTTAAAGTCAGCACATGTACAGGGAAAGCACTTTCCTGGTGTTGCTGAAGCCCTTGGGAACACACATTCAAGGTATTTTCCCACTGCTTTCTTGAAACTAGCAAGTGTGTACAGTCTGTATAGGGAACACCCCCCTGATCACCTGGCCCTGGCGGCAAAGAAGGCTGGCGTTCTGGCGTTCCCGAGTTCCACAGACTGTAATAATCGAAAAGACACTACATGGAAATCCACCACTCATAGGACACTGCACAGACAGCAGACCAAGATAAAAACCCAATTTTCCTGTGAAAATGGCCTATTTACTTATCCTGGAACTTCAGCTTGAGAGATAGGTTCCAGGTGTGCCAGACATCTAGAAGCTATGGAGGTATTCCCACGGAACATGAATAGGAAGACACCATCTTTGTGAACCCCACAGGGCTGGCTACAGCTCAACAAGGCCTTCCAGAAAGAAACCTGTACAGTCAAGTCGAGTCCCAATTCTTGTAACTATCTCCCAGGGACACCTCCAGATTTCCTGGTCTGGAAGCCAGCAAGGATTATAACTGTGGCCCCACAGGGCTATGTGTATTTGTACACATTGAAAGCTGCTGTCCAAGAGTCTGGTCTCTAAACACCATGAAATTAAATGTTAAAATTGGGACTCCTTCTCTTGGACCACTAATGGATATTGGCACACCCTCAATAATGGGGGCATATTAATAATAAATCAGGTGGTTTAGACAATAACAAAGGTTTAAGAGTCAACCAAAAGCTAAGGCATAATTAAACGAGAACTATCACCTACACAGCTCCAATCTCTCAAGACAGAGAGGTAGCTTTTTCACCCAATATCTCAAGACACAGAGTCAAGCAAAATGAAGAAACAGAGAAATATGTTCCAAATGAAACAAAAAGATAAAACCTCACATAAAGACTTCAATTGATATGGAACTAAGTAATCTACCAAATAAAGAATCAAAGTCACACATATGCTTAGCAAAGCTGAAAGAAGAATGGATAAACACAGTGAGACTTTCAGCAGAGAGACAGAAAACAAAAGAAATACAAAACAGTAGTCATAGAACTGACAAATACATAATTGAAATGAAAACTACAGAGGTTCAATGGCAGACTGGATAAAGGAGAAAAGAGCAGCAACCTGGAAGACAAAGCATTGAAATTCACACAGATAGAGCAGCAAAAAGAAAAAATTACAATGAAGATAGATTATGAGACCTCTGAAACAACATCAAGTGGAATAACATTTATGTTACAGAGGTCCCAAAAGGAGAAGAAAGGACCAGAACATGTATTTGAAGAAATAATGGC
>NW_026746759.1:0-2247 GCF_022355385.1 Mustela nigripes
GTGCCGGGAGCCGGCCCCTCCCCCCGGGGTCTATCTTCCCGTCGCTTTGGATTCACTTCTCCCCCGGTCCTACCTTTCAGAAAGTGGTTGTTTTTCTGTTTCCAGAATTGCTGTTCTTCTTGTCTTCGATCTGCCGATGGATTTTCAGGTGTTTGCAATCTTTAGATAAGCTATCTAGCTGATCTCCGGCTAGCTGAAGCAGTCTCAGCTTGCTACTTCTCCGCCATCTTGACCCTGAATTTGGGGTTCTTTTTGATGAGGTTCTTCCTTATTTGCATATATATATATTTTCTCTTGTCATATACTTTTATCAGCCTTTTTGTTTTTCTGTTTTGGTTTGTCTACTTCATAAAACTTACCTTGGGGCCCATTTGGGCTGAACCTTCTCTTTCATCTTCCCTTTCTTTTCTGTCTCTCTCTTTCTCTTTTTTTTTCTTTCTTTTTCTTTTTCTTTTCTTTTGATTCTCATTTGGGTGGGGAATCCTGATTGCTAAGAAATGTTCCAGGGTGCACCTTGACTGCACCATAGTCAATACATCCAGCTACATCTCTTCAGTCATATCTCACCAAAATGACTAGGAGGAGGAATTCCCAACAGAAGAAAAATACAGAGGATGGACCTTCTGCAACAGAGCTAACAGCTATAAACATAGACAATATGTCAGAAAGAGAATTCAGGCTAACAATTATCCAGGCAATAGCTAGGTGGGAGAAAGCCATGGATGATCAAACAGAATTGATTAGGGCCGAGCTGAAAGCAATGAGAGATGATGTTCACAATGTTAAGGCAGAGCTTAAAGCTACCAGGGCTGAGGTTCACAATGCTCTCAATGAGTTCCAATCTAATCTAAATTCTCTAAAAGCTAGGGTAACTGAGACAGAAGATAGAATTAGTGAATGGAGGACAAACAGATAGAAAGATCAGGAGGAATCCAGGAACAAACAGCTTAGAAGACACAAAAACAGAATCAGGGAAATAAATGATACCATGAAATGTTCCAACATCAGAATTATTGGAATCCCTGAAGGGGAGGAGAAAGAAAGAAGTCTAGAAGATAGAGTGGAACAAGTTCTTCATGAAAATTTTCCCAATTTTGCGAATGGAACCAGCGTTCATATACTAGAGGCTGAACGATCTCCACCCAAGATTATACATTCCAAAACAACATCACGACACCTGCTAGTCAAATTGAGGAATCATAATTGTAGGTATAATCTCTTAAAAGCCGCTAGGACAAAGAGGCCCCTTACTTACAGAGGAAAGCCCATCAGAATAACGTCAGACCTGTCCACAGAGACCTGGCAAGCTAGAAAGGGCCGGCAAGATATATTCAGGGAATTAAATGAGAAGAACATGTGGCCAAGAATACTTTAAGCAGCAAGACTGACATTCAAAATGGATGGAGACATAAAGAGTTTCCAAGATCGGCAAGGCTTAAAATACCATGCGACCACCAAGCCGACACTGCACAAAATATTAAGGGGGGTTCTATAAAAGAGGAAAAATCCTAAGAATAGCATTGAACAGAAATATAGAGACAATCTACAAAAAAGAAAGACTTCAAAGGTAACTCGATGTCAATAAAAACGTATCTATCAATAATCATTCTCAATGTGAATGGCCTAAATGAGCCCATAAAATGGCACAAAGTTGCAGATTTGATAAAACAACAGGACCCATCCATATGTTGTCCTCAAGAGACCAATTTTGAACCTAAAGATACATCCAGACTGAAAGTGAAGGGATGGAGAAGCATCTTTCATGCCAATGCGCCTCAAAAGAAGGCCAGGGTAGCGATTCTCATATCAGACAAATTAGATTTTAAACTAAAGACTGTAGTCAGAGATACAGAAGGACACTACATCATTCTTTTTTTTTTCTTTAACATTTATTATTTTTCAATTTATTTATTTTCAGAAAAACAGTATTCATTATTTTTTCACCACACCCAGTGCTCCATGCAGTCCGTGCCCTCTATAATACCCACCACCTGGTACCACAACCTCCCACACCCCCGCCACTTCAAACCCCTCAGATTGTTTGTCAGAGTCCATAGTCTCTCATGATTCACCTCCCCTTCCAATTTACCCCAACTCCCTTCTCCTCTCTAACACCCCTTGTCCTCCATGATATTTGCTATGCTCCACAAATAAGTGAAACCATGATAATTGACTCTCTCTGCTTGACTTATTTCACTCGGCATCATCTCTTCCAGTCCTGTCCATGATGCTACAAAAGTTGGGTAT
>NW_026746760.1:0-2247 GCF_022355385.1 Mustela nigripes
CCCCACCAACAGTGGAAGAGGGTTCCCCTTTCTCCACATCCCCTCCAACACATATTGTTTCCTGTCTTGCTAATTTTGGCCATTCTAACTGGTATAAGGTGATATCTAAATGTGGTTTTAATTTGAATCTCCCTGATGGCTAGTGATGATGAACATTTTTTCATGTGTCTGATAGCCATTTGTGTCTTCATTGGAGAAGTGTCTGTTCATGTCTTCTGCCCATTCTTTGATATGATTATTTGTTTTGTGTGTGTTGAGTTTGAGGAGTTCTTTGTAGATCCTGGTTATCAGCCTTTTGTCTGTACGTGACAACCTAATTTTATAGACCAGGTACCTGAAGCCCCGAGAATAGATGAACCACACAGCTGATGGGTGCCTGGGCTTCTCTGAAAGCCCCCAAACCCATGACAGGGCTTTGTGTCTGTGAGAGCCAGTGTGCCCAAGCATCACCAACCTCATCCCAAGAGCCTTGATTTCCAGGCACAACTTTGTCTTCTCTCAAATGGGTGGCTTTTTGGAAGCATTTTTGCTGCTGTTCCTTACGTGTCTCTGCTGACAAACGGCGTCATTCCTCGTTCTGTGTGATGACTCAGTATTTTTAAGTTTGCAAGCTCTGGCAAATCCCGTAATCCCAGAAGTCTCATCCATTCACACTAACTGAAACTCCTCTATAAGATTTACCATTTTCTGGGGGGTTTCCCTCGAAATACCCTGTTCCCTGGAGTTGAGGCACTTGTCTCCATTCTGAACTCTGCTTTCATACTGAAAAGTAGATTTCCCTACTTGTTTTCAGCTGTGGAGGCCATCTCCAAAAGAACTCTTTTTCCAAACTGATTCTCTCCAGAAGACAGTTGTCCCTCCGACAACCCATGTGGGTGGGCACAACAGGACATGAGCACAGTGGAGATTTGGGTCTTCTCATACAAGGCAGAAAATGTGCTACACTTTATCATAAAATCCTGCATCCTTCATCCTCCTTAACAATGTAAAGTATACATAGAAAAAAGTTAGAAGTAATTATCTTAGAAATGAAAAACCACACACACACACAAAAATACATTAACTGAGATAAGGGCTTTCTTTGTCTTAAATTTGAAGGGAAGGATCTGTATAGAATGCAACAGTAGAAAATGAGAGCATAATGGACAATGACTTGAAGAATAAATTCCTGAAAACCATGGAAACATTCTTACAGGATATGCTATTTACTGTCTCCTTGACATTTATGCATTTTTCTTTACCCGAGGGCGATTAGTCAATTGCAGTTACCTTTCCACCTGGGAGGAGGGAACTCAAGGTATGCTCTTTAAGGTAGGATGGGCAGGACTGGGGCCCATGTGGTCTACTTTTAGTTGTTTCTGAGCCTTTCTGGAAGGAGCATTCCCTAGAAGCTTCATTAAGGAAGGTTCAAATGAAGAAAGCAGGGCTTCACGCTCCCCATCTGGGTCCTGAGGCAGGAAGACCCTCAGCTCCACCCCAGATCTCAGAGTGGGTTACCAGGCAGACAGCCACTGCTCTGCAATATGGCTCCTGGTACCTGGAGAGAGGGGATGGGAGCATTTGAAAGCTCCCCAAAGACATTTTAATAAGGACAAATCCAAATTCTCAAGATGGCATCATTTGGGCCTTGATCTCTGGTTTGTTGGTTTTTTTTATTTTTTTTTTTAATCACTCGCCCATGATTTAAGATCTCAGGTAGAGTGAGCTCACCTTGTCACCGCTATAATGTGCAGCACAAGGACACCCCCCCCCTTTCTGGCATTTCTTATTATGGTGACTTTACCTGGATATGTGGGAATATTTAGCTGGTATGTCTCCCTCTCCCCATGCTGTAATGTGTCAGCTTCTGATAGGTGCTCAGATCTGAATCTAGACAAGGGTTATCATAAGTAAAAAGGGGAGGAGGGATGGCCAGGTATGACAGTCAGAGAGACACTATCAGAAAACACTTGGGACAGATTTCTCAATGTAGTTTTATTTTGAATCTCCCTGATGGCTAGTGATGATGAACATTTTATCATGTGTCTGATAGCCATCTGTATGTCTTCATTGGAGAAGATTTCTCTGTAATGAGTAAATGAACAATTACACATTATCAGGCCTCCAGTTTTTCATCCACCCCACCTTTCAGTGCCCAATGGCCACATCTCTTCCTCCTCTTAAATGCTCTTCCCCCCTCCCCTCTCCCACTAAACACGATTGCAGATGTGTTTCCCAAATACACTAGGTCATCTTGAGCTTGGACTC
>NW_026746761.1:0-2247 GCF_022355385.1 Mustela nigripes
GCCCGTTCCTCCATAAAGATGTTTCTGCGAGTCCAGGGCGGGGCACCTGGAGGCAAGCCAACGTCTGCCCTATGGACATGTGGCCAAGGAGCTGCTGTCCCCTTGGGCCCAGAGGCTCAGGACAGGCCTGCCTTCAGCCCAGACTCCTTCCTCAGAGTGGAGCATGCACCCCTGCCCTAGTCGTCCCCTGGTGTCTCCTTAGCAGCCAGGCTTCTGACTCTCTACACAGGGAGCGGGTGACACTTGTCTTGCCACCCGCCTGCTGTTCCTGCCATGGCAGGCTCTCCTGATTCACAACCGTTTCCCGACAGCAAGGCCAATGGCTCCTTCTCTTCTCCCGGGCGGCATGCTGCGCCTTCCCCAGACATGCTGCTGGGGAGCGCGGAGACATACGTGTCCCTTTCCTTAAAGCTGTTTCCCCAGGCTGGCCGGTTGCAAGACAAGTGTCACCTGCTCCCTGTTCACAGAGATGGAAGCCTGGCTGCTAAGGAGACACGAGGGCACGACTAGGGCAGGGCCCCCTGCTCTACTCTGATGAAGGTGTCTGGGCAGAAGGCATTTCTGGCATGAGCCTCTTGGCCCAAGGAGACAGCAGCTCCTTGGCCACCTGTCCCTGGTGCAGACATGGTCTTGCCACAAGGCAGCTATTCTGAACTCGCAGAAACAGCTCCCTGAAAGAACGGGCAGTCAGATGCCACCTTCCTCCAGGATGCGGAAGCCTTCACGGACGCACGGGTTTTCAGGGGAAGCAGTGGGGACACTCCCCCATAGCTCCCCATCCCAGTGAATGGGCGGTGTGCTGGGATACTTTCGCCTCTCCTCTCCTGTTAGGAAGGCACTGGCCTCGACCCCGAGTACGCCTGAGTGCCAGAAGGAAAGGTCAAGCCTTGCCTACGCCAGGAAATGGTAGACGGCATAGATTGCAATCCTAGGCTGCAGGTCGAGGTTGTGCTCGCTTATTTCGTCTTGTCTGGAACCCAGGACGCGAACATGGAGCCCCGGAAAGCAAAGCCAAAGAAGCACCAGCTCTCCCACAACTCTTCTTCCCTGACGCGACAGAGCGAATGCCCAAAGCCTTGCTGAGGAAGCAGCGGCGAAGTGCTGTTCGCTCCAAGCCCAAAGCCACTGCGAAAGCACTGCATTTGCTGAGAAATCAGAGTGCATTCTGCGGTGTGCTGCTGTTGCATTCCAGAGCCCATTCTCACGTTGGGAGAAACCCGCATACAGCGAAAGCCTTTGCCCAGGCATCCCCTCTGGAACAGCACAGCATGCGTTGTGAAATCAGAGTCGGATGAGTGGGATGCTGCTGCTGCTTGCCTGAGATAGTCTCCCCAGCAAGGTGGAAGAAACCCACATGGATCTAAATTCTCTTTGCCCTAGCATCCCCTCTGTTTGCGAGAGAAGCGTGGTTGCACAACTGGATAGGGCGTTAATGAAAGGGACACGTCTGTCACTGTGCTCCCCAGGAGCATGTCTGGGAAAGGCGCAGCAACGCCGCCCTGGGAGAAGAGGAGCCATTGGCCTTGTTGTTCGGAAACGGTCGTGAAACAGGAGAGCCTGCCATGGCAGGAACCGCGGGCGGGTGGCAAGACAAGTGGCACCACAGTCTATGGTGACACTTTTGAGTCAAGGTTCATCTACTCTACAGATGAGACTGTAAAATTTTTAAAGCAACATGTTTAAAGGCAACATCATGAAAAAAGGTTTGGTGGATTTCTTTGATTTTCCCTTCATGGTATCAGATCAGTTTAAGGGAGCATAATCCAATAAAAAATTTAAAATTAATTTTAAAAAATAAGAAAAAAACATTTTAATGTCTTTGCTTTTGTGGTTCCTGCAAATTAAACTACAAGAAAGGTCTGAGAACATTTTCTTTTTTTCTATTTTTTTTTCTTCAATTTGGACCTCCTCCTTAGATCTCTGATCAAAGAATGCTTACACAGACTCTGTAGTGTAGAAAGAACAAAATATCATATTTCAAAATATTCCATTTTTATTCTTTTGTATACCCAGAACAATAAGTTAATATATGTTCTGCCAAAGGAGTACACCAGAGCAATAAGTTAAATGAAGATTGTACTGGGAAGATAAAACAATTATTCCATAAAATGAGTGGGTTTTGAATGGGACATGAAGGGCGGACTTGTGAGTTAGGAAAAAATATATATATAAAGACTTAATGAAGGTTTAATTAAAGCATAACAACTATGCTGTATTCCTGAAATATATTAAAATGATGATATGGAA
>NW_026746762.1:0-2247 GCF_022355385.1 Mustela nigripes
ATATATATATATATATATATATATATATTTGCTCTTTTGTCTTACTGGAATAATTGCTTTTCCCTGATCTATACATGACTGACCATTTGGCAATGATCAATTCATCTTAGAAGACATTTCCTCAGAGAGACCTTTCCCCAGAGATTCCTCACCCCCTTCCATTCACACTATCCCAGCACTCTTATTTTCTTCTTTAGAGTTATTACCATCTGAAATTATCTTCCCTATTGATTGACTTACATGTCTGTGAGCTCTTCACTTCACTACAATATAAGTTTCCTGAGGACTAGAATATTTTGGTATCATAGGGTCTAGGAGATACTCAATAAATATTTGCAGATAGATGCTTGAATCAATGTAGATTTAGCTAGTGAAAGAGGAGACGGGGATGACTCTTAGACTTTTGGTTTTAGCAACCATTTGAATATCTAAGAAATTCAGTTAAGCAATAGGAAGGATGAGTAGATTTGTGGGAGAGGAAAATGCATTCAGCTTGGGATGTTTTCCATTTAAGGTGCTTGTAGGCACCAGAGTGGAGATGTCCAACAGATATTGTAGGTTTGCCTGGTTCACAAAAATGATGGAGGCTGGCTGGAGATACATTTGAATAAGAACAACAATAATAGTTGTCCATGAAAACTCAAGCCTGATTGCATTGATTGGGGAAGTCAATTATCATTATATAAAGTCTCTACTCATTTGGAAAGAATGAGATTTGAATTTGCCTCCCAGAAACTAGTAATTAAAACTGGCAGAACATTAGTGAGCTAAGAGCCTCAGTAAATTTTTATGTGATTTTTATCAAAACAAGTTAGTTTTAATTTTTTTAAAACTTTTATCTAATTCCTAATTGCCTTGTCTACTTTACTATCATGAAGACTGAATGAAGTAGGAGATCCATTGTCCCTCAGTCCTTCTTATGATATGACATTTTATAGAAGATAGTTTACCCATTTTTTGGAGGGAAATCTAATAAATGTGCCTCAGAATATTTACCCTTTGGCGATAGAGTTCATGCAGTATTAAATGCTTTCTGTGGTGTGTGAAAGGCCTACAACATGAAGAAGATAGAGGAGTTCAGCAGGGTGGAAAAAATAAAAAAGTAGAGTGCTGTAAGCATTTTTTAGTCATCCTACTTGTATTTTAATCACGTGACCCAACTCTTTAAATTTAATACGATACGGGTAAAATACAACACCACTAAATAAACTGTGGTGGAAGAATGATTTTTATAGACATAGAACACCAGGCATCCTGTAACCTCACAGCAGCTCTGCAAGGTATTATTAGCCTATATTAGAGATAAGGAGATTGAATTTCAGCAGGATTAAATTAACTCCACAGAGCTAGCAAATGGCTGGGCTGTGGTTTGAAAGAAGATATATCTGATTTCAAAGACTATGTTCTTAGCAGTATACCATGCTGCCTCCTTTGTCAAGCTTACTTCCACTGCATTAACTTTTTAAATCCATTCAACAAATATTTATTGATTGCTTTCTATGTGCCAGACACTCTGCTAGAGCTTGGGATACATAAATTAACCAGCGAGACAAATATTCTTCCTCTCATGGTTCCTATATGCTAATGATAAGCTAAGCCAGCAAGCATAATAAATACACAAAATAGATAGAATATTACAAGGTGGTGATTGCTATAAAGCAACAGATTTAGGTAAGGGGAAATCTGCATGCTGGGATGGGGTAAGGGTTGTAGTTTTAAATAAACATGTCAGGACAGACCTCATTGACAAAGTGATATTTGAACAAGAGCTTGAAGAGAATGAATGATTAGTCATGAGGATATCTGGGAGAAAGGTGTTCCTGTCAAAGCTTATAATATGTGCATGGGTCCTGCATCAGTCGGTTTCAGCAGAGAGTACATAGCTCATTCAAAACGGGTAGTTGGTGAAAATTTGAATATAGGGACTATTTATAAGCGTGTGGACAAGACACAAGGAAGAGTGCAGGCTCTCAGGACTGGTAATAAAATGAGGGACTGAGAAAGCAGTTAAGGGAAGACAAAGCAAACCAAGGAGAAAGACCATGGCCTCCCAGGAGCTCTGGAAGCCTCTGATTGAGGAACTCAGCCCATCTGCACTGAACACACAGGGAAGGAGCCAGGGTAAGTGCATGGAACCCCTCCCCTCCCTCTTCCGGATGCTTTCTTGGTGATGCCTAGCAGAGGAACCCACCAGAAGCCAGAGGGGAGGGAAACCACTGAGAGGGCACAGAGGAAAGTAGAGAAACA
>NW_026746763.1:0-1448 GCF_022355385.1 Mustela nigripes
GGCAATATTTTATTTGGAGAGCAGGCAGAGTGCTGCATTGTCGTTCTGGATTGCCAAACTGGAGGGCTTGTGGCCAGCAGTCTGAAGACGGAAGTCTGAGAACCCAAGCTTGGCCTATCTTTCTGGGTGAGGATATGGCAGGCACAATCTACAGACCTGAATAGAGATCTCGTGCATCTGAAGTCATGGCGAGGATCAGACGATCGCTCATGTTGGACATTCTGACCCTGATGGACCCTTCTTGAAGGGGGGGTGGATCACGAGGCCATGGGGCTTTTCCCACGATTGTAGTTGTGAGAAGCTCCCAACTGCAAAGATTCTACTGCAGGACAATTGAGACCTGTTGGTTAGCTCCAGGACAACGATTCCGAGCAGGGATCTAAGGATGGATTGCTGGATAGCCCACCACGCATTCCTATTGTCTCCAAGCAACAAGACAGGTTAGATCTGCTGGATCTGGGGGAGCAACCGAGGAGGCTGAGTTGAAATGGACTCTCCCTTGGATGTGTCCTAATATGATTTTGTGTCTATGGAGAGCTTGGAATGAAGCGGAGGCACTGGGGCCCTGAAGTGTTCTCCTAAAGAGAGGCTTTCACATACCTCCATCGTGCAAGATTCCCATGTGTAGATGAGATTTGTTCTGATGGGTGAGTCAAGAAACAGCCATATGCTGTTATTGAAATACAGCCCTCTGAGAAGAGATGCCTGGAAACCAAAGCAATGAATCCGATATGTGCCTAAGGGCCTGTTCGTTCCTTTTTACTTCTGGGGACAACAGTCTACGGGTCTGAGTGCCGGTAGGTGCTCTGATGGGCCCAGATTGCCCCGTTTGTCCTGGGAAGACACAAATATTGGGATGGTCTCAGGGACTTTGGAAGTTTATCCTATTACTAGGGTTGTGGCCATTGGAATGGGCACATACAATTCCCTTGGAGAGGTCAAGCACAGTCGTCAGGTTTGGCTCCGGGGGCCTGAGCCTGTAGGTTGTGTAGGCCAGGGCTGTGTGGACAGTTGTTTGAAAACACAAACTCGGCTTATGTTTCGGGTCATAGGTAGGGCAGGACTGATCTACAGACCATGAGGAGAACTCTTCGGGATATGAAAAAAGGGCGAGTGTGAGGCTCTTGCTCAAGTTTTAGTCTCTGGATATCGTGTCACTCATGGTCGTGAAATTTCCGGGTGACTTCATGGGAAATGGACGAGTCTTACTCTCTGGGGTTTTGGCCCCGTCCAAAGAGTTTTGGGTCATTCTGTGGGATGGAAGAAATCCGTTGTTCTGTTGTTGTTGATTTGTTTTGTTTTGTTTTTCAACCTCAGGTTTCCCACCAAATGAGCATTCCAGAGTAGAGCCTTGGGGAGGGGCGTCAGGACAACCAGAAATCTGGTTAAAAATTGGGGCCTAGGGACTTGTCAAGCCCATTATGACATCTAATGGTCCAGCCACTGAG
>NW_026746763.1:1548-2246 GCF_022355385.1 Mustela nigripes
AACATTGGACAACATGCCAACCAGAAGGTTTCTTGCCATGGGTTAGGGAGAGTTCTGATTTCTGCATCACAGTCACCCCTGGGCAGTGATTGGAGATAAGGTCTAGGTTCTGAAGCCTGAAAACTGAGATAGGGAAGAGATGATGACCTTAGGCCATGGCGGGTCTGATGTGCTCAGTGGGCGGTCAGCTGTCTGGGTGTTGGTCACGAGGTCCGGGCTGAGGTTGTCAGACAGTGCATTAGTGCCCAGGTTAGACTATATATTTTGGGTGCCTTTGAATGCCTTGTAGCTTCTTATCTGACGAACTCTTCAGGATATGAAGAATGAGCGAGTCTGAGGCATGTGCTCAGGCTTTTGTCTCTGGATTTTGTATCAGAGATGGCTGTGGAATGTTGGAGAGGCCTCATGGGCCATGGACGAATCTTGCTCTCTGTGGATTTGCCCCGATCCCAATTGTTTTTCGTCAATCTGTGGGATGGGAGGACTCCTTTCAGGGTTGTTACCTCAGGTGTCCCACCAAAAGCGCAATTCCAAAGCAGTGCCCTGGGGAAGACACAACCCGAACTATGGTTAAAAATTGGGACCTATGGGCATGGCAAGCCTAATATGCTGTCTCTTCATCCAGCCACCGAGGGACCTTACCTGAGGACTGGGCTAAGGCTGAGGGTCACAATGTGAGTTTCCCACCTATGTGGCCC
>NW_026746764.1:0-2246 GCF_022355385.1 Mustela nigripes
GCAGATTGCATGCCTTTAACACTAGAAAAGAGATTTATTATTACTGTGTCAAAAAGAAAGAAGTGTTGGCAACTACCTCTCATCTACCCTCCCTCTTTTAGTAGGATATTCTTTGAGTCTATTTTTCTGATGAAAACTGAAATTCCTAACAAGAAATGTGGTTGCAGTGACTCTTCCTGTATTCTGACTCCATTTGCAGTCCCTGCCCTGCCTCTTGAAGAAAATCTGGGCAAAAGGATTCTGTCTCAGGGCATCGTCGGTGCAGCGTAAGGATGATGAAGTCCACAGTTGTTCCGCTGTGATTCAGGTCAGATGCCCTCTGAGAAAATCTTGAACTTTAGAATTCTTAAAGCCTTTTTCTTTTTGGAGAAAAGAATATATTCTTTGCAAATATCTAAGCAAAAAGAGAAAATGAAGGCTGACAGTCTCTATTGACTTTAGAAAAATAAGCAGAAAGATCATTTTAAATCTATAACTTCCAGAAATATCAACTCTCCTCTGCATAGCATCAGATATTAAGTATTTATTATGTATTATGTATGTAATATGTATGTATATATGTATACACTGATACGTGTGTACATACCTAAAAAATAATAACAGATATAAGTCATGGACTGAGTATCAAATCAAAGTGACAATTTTAAGTGCTTGTATATTCTTCAATATAATGATAGACATGTTATAATTTGATTATCTCTCTTTTTAAAAAAATTTATTTATTTAGTTCACAGACCAATCACAAGTACACAGAGAGGCAGGCAGAGAGAGAGGAGGAGGAAGCAGGCTCCCCGATGAGCAGAGAGCCCAATGAGGGGCTTGATTCCAGGACCCTGGGATCATGACCTGAGCCGAAGGCAGAAGCTTTAACCCACTGAGCCACCCAAGCACCCTATCTCTCTCTCTTTTTTTTAAGTTACTCTCAGCTGATATTTTTAAAAAAAAAAAATGTTTATTTTTAAGTAACCTCTACAGCCAGCATGGGGCTTGATCTCACAACCCTGAGATCAAGGCTCACATACTCTACTGAGCCAGCCAGGCACCCCTACAGTTTGATACTTACATGGCCAACAAATTCTTTAACTTTAGATGCTATGAATATATACTTTGATAATCATTGAGCAACAAAGCTATACTTAAATCACCGTAAGGATCTTTCTCCATAGGAAAAAGAAAAAAGTTGGGGGGGATGGGAATAGGGGTAAAAGTCATCTTATCTTGCAGATTTGAAGCATAAAAGGATATTATGTATAGAGGTGATGTATTCTTTGGAATTTGAAGGCAAAAATGTCATATGGAAGAACTTTTCTGAACTTTCTGGGCAACTGGCATAGTATGCATTCAGTCTCTTTTGTAACTTCCTTGAAAACCTATTTACTTTGTTAAAGCAAAATCTTTTTGTTGTTATTTTAGAAACTTTAAGAGCCAATCGAGGGAATTATAAGATCATTTTTTTGCATTACATGGCTATTAATTTATTGAGAGAGAATAGGGATGCTCTAGATATATTGAAGTCCCATATAATTAATTTACTTCAAAGCTTACTTCAAGGAGGTGAACTAGAGTGAACCCAAACTGTAAACTTAGATAGCAATATGAATGACATAAGTAGGAAAAAAGATAGGGGACTTGTCTCCAGCTCTGATGAGATAAATAGAAGACTGTCCTCTTACTGTAAATAATGGGGCAAAATGTGTTGAGCTATTATCTTCAGAAACTGGGCAATAAATAGTGGAGGAAAAAAGAAAACAAATGCGGTGACCCATAGAACCCCTCTGACCTCCTTAGAGACATCTTCCAGACTGCAGTCCAGGAAGGATATTCTAAGCAAAGCACAGAATTTTCTCCAAGTCGAGGAGACCAAGCAGAGTTTGGGGGTGGGGGCTGGAAAATGTGAGGCTGAGTGCCAGGGAAGAGGGAATTCTGGAGATATAGTGCCTCAGAAATGTACACGGGGTTCACTTCAGTTTGTCTTCAAATCCCTAGTCACGGATGTGGATGATCAAATTCTTTGAAGTCAGGCAAAGCTTGGCTAGAGCCTATCACTAAACACTGAGCCACACATGCATGGGATAAAACTCTGTGAACTGAGGCAAAACATAACTAGAGGAATAGATGCTAAAAAGTTCCCTGAGCACAACCAGAGCTGGGGGATGTTTTGGACAGCCAGAAAGCAGAGTCGTTATTCGGCCTTTTCCATAGAAACTCCAGAGAGTTTTGCCTCATATTATGACAAAACCAGCCCT
>NW_026746765.1:0-2245 GCF_022355385.1 Mustela nigripes
AAAAAAAAAAATAAAAAAAATCTTAAAAAAAAAAAAAAAAAAAAAAGCAAAAAATCTTAACAGAATTTACAGTAGTATTTGTAATAGTGACAGGTGCTTCCTCTTCAACAGTATGAAATTCAAATATATTTTCATTGAATGGGATATAAAAGTAAATAATTATGCTTCATTAACTGATACTTTGAAGCATGCAATAATGATGATATAAAACTGTTAGTATTTAGTTTCTTGAAAAACAACTAAATTCTTCAAAAATTGTAGCAAATATATTAAAACATCTCAACCCAATTTGTATATGTACAAGAAACTTGGAAATTATGAAATTTAGTTTAGAAGAACAATTTCTGATCAAAATAAGAGGTCATGTTTCCCATGCTAATGTAAAAACACTTTATGGGGTTAAATTTTCTCTGGGCACTCTGTCTTCTTTAAATTTCAAACTCAGCACTGTTGTTCCTCATATTTGTTTCTTCTGAATTGCATGTGGTCAGCAACATCACTATGATCTCCATGGTAGATGGTAAATGTCAAAATATTTTATGCAAGTTGAATGTTGAATATTCGTGTTTTGTGCAAGTTGCATATTGCCATATTCATGGTCTTAATATTTTATCAAAAATGTATTTTCATTTGTATTTAATTCATTACTACTGAAAGGGTTATTGCCAAATTTGAAAAGAAACTGTTACCAAAAATAAAATAAATTGCTGTTGATTTACACCACACAATATGTGACAAAAATTACTCTAGCAAAGAGAGTTCAGACTGTTCGCTATGGCAAAACGGCTCGGTCCCTATTTCCTGTATTGGTTTCATGAGTACTGTACCTACGATTTTCCATGTTTACCACTGGGCCCATTCATTGTCAGCCTTCTTGCATCCCTCAAGCCAAACATGGACCACAACACAATTGGCTGGCATAGTGGCAGAAAGGCAGGAACATCAGATCAAATATTTCACCTACTGCCACCCCAGACTAGGAGTTAACTGACCAGCTGCTTATTTCTGAATTCATTTCATCAGGGCGTATTTTACATTCTGAGAAAAGGTAAGGGAAAAGAGAGGGAAGTATCTCAGTTTTGTTTTCTTTTGTTTTGCACATTTAACTAGGTGTTGAAATGAGATCTTTCTTCACAACAGATGCATTTCACACAAGCACTGGAAGACACCACAGCAGAAGCTGGAAGTACAAATGGGAAGCTGACCAAATTTATTCTGTTTTATCTTTAAGGCAAAGAGTAATAATCCATCTTTGAAATATGAAGGAGTTAGAGTGAAGGTCAGGTATCAGGCCTAAACCAAAACATGTGGCCCTTTTCCTTGGGTAACTATGGCAGTAATTGTTTTAGGCTGCCCTTTGTTTTTACCTTTTTTATTCTTCTTCTAGTAACAGATCCAGCGTATCTCTTGTATCACACATATGAGCATGGGACCCAGGCCCAGCCAATGACAATAGCCAGGGATGATGGTGTGATCCAGTTTGAGTCAAGCAGCCAAGTGTGAAACTTCCAGCTGTAGTTGTTGCCAAAGACTGTCTGTCTCCCCAGTGTCAAGAGGCTGAAGGGGATATAATTCTGGAGCCACTGATGACTATCTTCCTTGCCACGGGAAAGAATCAAATCTGTGGGGTGAAGAGAGAAATAGAGACAGAGAAAGGGATTGAGGAAATTGACAATATTGGGTCATGGGGCCACTCTTGACTGAACACAACTCTATCACAATTCCCAGGGAAGAAGATTCATATTACAATTAGCCTGCATTTATTTATTTATTTATCTATCTATCTATTTATTTATTTATTTTTCTTTTTCTTTTTTTTTACTTGAAAGTGACACTTAAATGCAAACAGATATCTATCATTTCCATTTTTCAAGGAAAGATATTAAAAAATGGAAATGTTAAGAGACACATGCCCATTTGGTTAAGGGGGGAAAAAGATTCTAGCATGCGTTTCTTCATAATCTGAATTTATATGAAGAGAATAGTTCTTTCTATTTTACATGATTTATAAAACCAGGTGCATCCAACTAAAATAAATGCGTCAGTTCTTATAATAAAATATGAATTCAGCAAAACTTTAAAATTACTTTAAAATGAGGGGAGGAGTCAAGATGGCGGAGAAGTAGCAAGCTGAGACTGCTTCAGCTAGCCGGAGATCAGCTAGATAGCTTATCTAAAGATTGCAAACACCTGAAAATCCATCGGCAGATCGAAGACAAGAAGAACAGCAATTCTGGAAACAGAA
>NW_026746766.1:0-2245 GCF_022355385.1 Mustela nigripes
AATCACAGAATACAAAGTCTTTAAGAATAAAAAATTGTCAATCAGATGATAATAATTACTATTCATGGTACATTCTTATGCTTGAGTTTTCTGATACTAAGAAAGGATAGAGACCATCACCATTTTATGTATTCAGGGTTTGAAATTTTAGAAGCAAATTGTTCTGAAATTATATAAAGTCATAATATTATAGCCTAATGAAACTTAATAGTATTTCATTAATTGGATCTTTTATGTAAATGAACCAACAGTAAGCTGGTTCTCTCTTTGGGTCTATTGGTTTTAGAGGTATAAATAGCTCAGTGTAACTCCAGGTGGTTAGGATGTATGTAAAGTTATCAACAAAATTGTCTTTAACACTTTCTTAAAATAGAAATAAAGTGCAAAACTTTAAAAAGTTTTAAAAAATTTTATTTATTTGAGAGAGAGAGACAAAAATAGTGAGAGAGAGCATGAGTTGGGAGGAGAGGGAGAAGCAGGTTCTCTGCCGAGCAGGGATCCCGATGTGGGACTTTGATCCCAGTACACTGGGATCATGACCTGAGCTGAAGGCAGATGCTCAGCAGACTGAGCCACCCAGGCATCCCAGAACTTTTAAATTTGTTCAGTTTTTTTTTCCTACAACTGATATTGCCAATCCTTGACCCCAATAGGTTGCTGAAAGGTAGGTGATTCCACTACCAAATTTTCTCCCTACATGGAAGAGATGTTTAAAAGGAAAATGACTGCAATTGATAATTTAAAAAAAATGGATTAAAATTGGGTCAGTTATTGTGTTTGTAGGTTCATGGAGGTAGTGGCTCCCAGCTGAAGACAACTGGCCCTAATGGGAAGTGGTTCCTGTCACATCCCACATGGCATGCACATGCTATGCATTTGATTTTCAGTATATCTGTATATATGTATATCTGAAAATATACATATACTGCTTTCTGCTTGATTTGAGAATTACTTATATTCAAGCCATAATCTGATTTAAGAAATTTTAGACTGTCAAAAAATATTGGCTTATTTAGATTTTTTTTTTTTGCCTGGGAATGGTTTGATTATAAAGTGTCCTGGAGGTTATGATCTTCTAAGTATAGCTGTGTCTTTGTCCTTTCTTTCTCCAAAGAAGGTAATTTCTGAGACTAATCTAAGAGCAGGAGTTCCCAGGGTTTCTGGTTTTTGTGCATTAGATGAAATAGCCACCTCTGCCAATTTTCACACCCTGGCCTCATGAACCAGACTAGTGAAGGAGATGAACCTCCCCTATCAGCCCAGCGAGATTCTGGGTACTTCTTGAACCTTTGTGCTCATTCAAACTACTATCTTTGTTTCTAGAATGCCCCAAGAGACTAAAGTATGCCAAACTCTGTTAGTCCCTGTGACAGGGAGGATAGAAACTAGTCTTTCTAGCAGAAGCTAGAGAAGTGGGGGAATACTCCATGCATGGTCCAATTCCTTCTCTCCTCAGTGAGCAGCTGAGAGAGTAAATCCCCTACTCACTGTTCACTGATTTCGGTAGAGGTCCTGTGGGAAATGGCTACACTCTCATTCAGACCACACTCCTTAAAACTGTTGCTTTACTGTCTGTCATCCTCAAAGGCCCAATGAAAGCTGGGGGCCATTGGATCTCAGAGACAGGCAAGTTAGTTGGAGACTTTGTTCTGTTTCTGGAGCAAGCCAGGGGAGAAGGAGCTACAGAAAGTGGCCACTGGTTTATTCAGACTCCTAGGAAAGTAGTGAGTTCCTGTCTGTCAGCTCCCAGATGCAGGCTAGTTAGAAGCCCGACCGTCAAGGTAGCAGCTGGTCAAGTTGAGACTAGATGTATAGTCTAATCCCTTCTATGGAGAAACTGAGAGCTGGCCATTTTTGCCTGCTTGCTCTATGTTCAGCCATGGGGAAGAGCTGAGGAAAGTTTTTGCATGCTGCTTTAATGCCAGTCTCTGATTTTAGTCTATGATGGGCGTCTCAGCTCCTAGAAACAGGCAAGTTAGGAGCACAATCCTTTGGTTGTCAACCCTCTAAGTTGAGGCCCTAGATGTGTAGTGTAAGCCCTTTGCTCTTCTGGGAAAAGCTGGGGGTTCCCACCTGATTGTAAGGTGTTATTTGGGGTGAGGTTTATGGTGAGAGTGCCTCAGCTTTTCCCACCTATTTTGATGTGGCTATTTTCTCAGTTATCTGGAATTGTAGGAGTGTCTCAGTTCATTTCTGGGTATCCTTCAGAGGGAATTGATCTGCGTGTAGCTATTTATTCAGGGTG
>NW_026746767.1:0-1236 GCF_022355385.1 Mustela nigripes
GTTACCTCAGATGTCCCACCAAAAGAGGAATTCCAAAGCAGAGCCCTGGGGAAGAGTGTAGGGACAACCCGAACTACGGTTGAAAATTGGGGCCTAGGGGCATCCAAGCCCAATATGCTGTCTCTCCATCCAGCCACTGAGAGGCCTTACCTGAGGACTGGGCTGAGGCTGAGGGTCACAATGTGTGTTTGTGACCAATGGGGACCACAAGCATGGGCGGGGTCTCATGACCACACTGGTTTCAACTACACAGAACCTTGGACAACATGCCAACCACAAGGTTTCTTGCCATGTGTAAGGAAGAGATCTGATTTCTGCATCAAAGTCACCGCTGTGCCGTGATTGGAGATAAGGTCTAGGTTCTGAAGCCTGAAAACCGAGATTGAGAAAGATGACGTCCTAAGGCCATGGCGGGTCCGATGTGCTCAGTGTGCGGCCAGCTGTCTGGGTGGGGCCAGGAAGTCCATGCTCAGGCTGTGTCAGAAAGGGCATTAGTGCCCAGGTCAGCCTATATATTTGGGGTACAGCCGAATGGTGTCCCCTGTTGATTCATATTTGTGGTTTCTGGGTAGCGCCAGATGGCAATATTTTTCTTCTGGAGGGCAGGCATAGTGCTGGAATGTAGTTCTAGATTGCCAAACTGGAGAGCTTGTGGGCCAGTAGTCTGAGGACAGAAGTCTGAGACTCAAGCTAGGCCTCGGTTTCTGGGTGAGGATATGGCAGGCACAATCTACAGACCTGAATCGAGATCTCGTGCATCTGGAGTCAGGGCGAGGATAAGATGATCGCTCAGGTTGGACATTCTCTCCCTGATGGCCCCTTCTTGAAAGGGGTGTGGATCACGGGGCCATGGGTGTTTTCCCACGATGGGAGATGTGAGAAGCACCCAACTGCAAAGATTCTTCTGCAGGACAATTGAGACTTGTTGGTTGTCTCAAGGACAATTTTTCCGAGCAGGGTTCTAAGGATGGATAGCTGGGTAGCCCACCTCGCATTCCAATTGTCTCCAAGCAACAAGACAGGTTAGATCTGCTGGATCTGGGGGAGCAACCGAGGAGGCTGAGTTGAAATGGACTCTCCCGTGGATGTGTCCTAATATGATTTTGTGTCTATGGATACGTTGTAATGAATCGGTGGCACTGGGGCCCTGAAGGGTTCTCCTAAAAGAGGCTTTCACATAGCTCCATCATGCAAGTTTCCCATGTGTAGATGAGATTTGTTCTGATGGGGCTGTGT
>NW_026746767.1:1336-2245 GCF_022355385.1 Mustela nigripes
GACTCTCCCGTGGATGTGTCCTAATATGATTTTGTGTCTATGGATACGTTGTAATGAATCGGTGGCACTGGGGCCCTGAAGGGTTCTCCTAAAAGAGGCTTTCACATAGCTCCATCATGCAAGTTTCCCATGTGTAGATGAGATTTGTTCTGATGGGTGAGTCAAGAAAGCCATATGCTGTTATTGAAATCCAGGCCTCTGAGGAGAGATGCCTGGAAACCAAAGCAATGGATCCGATAGATGCTTAGGGGCCTGTTCGTTCCTTTTTACCTCTGGGCACATCAGTCTACAGGTATGAGTGCCGGTAGGTGCTCAGATGGGCCCAATTGCCCCAAATGTCCTGGGAAGCCACAAATATTGGGAAGGCCTCAGGGAATTTGAAGGATTATACTCTTAGTAGGGTTTTGGCCATTATAATAGGCACATACAATTCCCTTGGAGAGGGCAAGCACAGTCATCAGGTTTGACTCCAGGGGCCGGAGCCTGTAGGGTGTGTAGGCCAGGGCTATTTGGACAGTTGTCTGAAAACCCAAACTCGGCTTATGTTTCGGGTCATAGGTATGGCAGGACTGATCTACAGACCATGAGGAGAACTCTTCGGGATATAAAAAAAGGGCGAGTGTGAGGCTCTTGCTCAAGCTTTTCTCTCCGGATATCGTGTCACTCATGGTCGTGAAATTTCCGGGTGACTTCATGGGAAATGGAGGAGTCTTACTCTCTGGGGTTTTGGCCCCGTCGAAAGAGTTTGGGGTCATTCTGTGGGATGGAAGAAGTACGTTGTTCCGTTGTTGTTGATTTGTTTTGTTTTGTTTTTCAACCTCAGGTGTCCCACCAAATGAGGGATTCCAGAGTAGAGCCCTGGGGAGGGGCGACTGGACGACCAGAAATCAGGTCAAAAATTGGGGCCTA
>NW_026746768.1:0-2245 GCF_022355385.1 Mustela nigripes
CAGGCTTCAGAACCTAGACCTTATCTCCAATCACTGCCCAGGGGTGACTGTGATGCAGAATTCAGAAACCAGCATTCACCCTAAGGACCCGCCCATTCTTAAGTGCGATGAGGGCATAAACACGCATTGTGACCCTCAGCGTGAGTCCTTTCCTCTAGTACGTCCTCTCAGTGGCTGGACCATTAGATTTCATAATGGGCTTGACATGTACCTAGGCCAAAATTTTAACGAGATTTCTGGTTCTCCTGTCGCCCCTCCCCAGGGCTTTACTCAAACACTCATTTGGTGGAACACCTGAGGTTGAAAAACAAAACAAAACAAATCAACAATAACAGAACAACGGAATTCTTCCATCCCACAGAATGACCCCAAACTCTTTGGACGGGGCCAAACCCCAGAGAGTAAGACTCGTCCATTCCCATGAAGTCACCCGGAAATTTCACGACCATTTGTGACACGATATCCAGAGACAAAAACTTGAACAAGAGCCTCACACTCGCCCTTTTTTCATATACCGAAGAGTACTCCTCATGGTCTGGAGATCAGTCCTGCCATACCTATGACCCGAAACATAAGCCGAGTTTGTGTCTTCAGACAACTGTCCAAAGAGCCCTGACCTACACACCCTATAGGCTCAGGCCTCTGGAGCCACACCTGACGACTGTGCTTGCCCTCTCCAAGGGAATTGTGTGTGCCCATTCCAATGGCCACAACCCTACTAAGAGGATAAACCTCCAAGTCCGTGAGGCCATCCGAATATTTGTGTCTTCCCAGCACAAACAGGGGCAATCTGGGACCATCTGAGCACCTACTGGAACTCAGACCCGTAGACTGATGTCCCCAGAGGTAAAAAGGAAAGAACAGGCCACTAGGCACCTATCGGATCCATTGCTTTGGTTTACAGGCATCTCTCCTCAGAGGCCTGGATTTCAGTACCAGTATATGGCTGTTTCTTGACTCAGCCATCATAACAAATCTCATCTACACATGGGAAACTTGCACGATGGAGCAGTGTGAAAGCCTCTCTTTAAGAGAACCGTTCAGGGCCCCAGTTGCACCGCATCATTCCAAGATTTCCATAGACACGAAATCATATTAGGACACATCCACGGGAGTGTGCATTTCAACTCAGCCTCCTCGGTTGATCCCCCAGATCCAGCAGATCTAACCTGTCTTGTTGCTTGGAGACAATTGGATTGCGAGGTGGGCTACCCAGGCATCCATCCTTAGAACCCTGCTCAGAATTGTTGTCCTGGAGCCAACCAACAGGTCTCAATTGCCCTGCCGAAGAATCTTTGCAGTTGGGAGCTTCACACATCTCCCATCTTGGGAAAACCCCCATGGCCTCGTTATCCACCCCCCCCCTTCAAAAAGGGGCCATCAGGGACAGAATGTCCAACCTGAGCGATCGTCTGATCCTCGCCCTGACTTCAGATGCACGAGATCTCGATTCAGGTCTGTAGATTGAGCCTGCCAAATCCTCACCCTGAAAATTAGGCCTAGCTTGGGTTCTCAGACTTCCGTCCTCAGAGTACTGGCCCACAAGCCCTCTAGTTTGGCAATCCAGAACTACAATGCAGCACTCTGTTGCCCTCAGAAGAAAAACATTCCCCCCTGGGGCTACCCAGAAAAAACAAATGAGGATAAACCTGCACGCCATTCGGCTCTACGCCAAATATATAGGCTGACCTGGGCACTAATGCCCTTTCTGACACAGCCTGAGCCTGGACCTCCAGTCCCCACCCAGACAGCTGGCCACACACTGAGCACATCGGACCCGTCATGGCCTTAGTTCGTCATCTCTTCTCAACCTCGGTTTTCAGGCTTCAGAACCTAAACCTTATATCTAATCACGGCCCTGGTTTGAAAATGATGCAGACAACAGAACTCTTTCCCCATGGCAAGAAACCTTGTGGATGGCATGTTGTCCAATGTTCAGTGTCGTTGAAACCAGTGTGGCCCATGAGGCCCCGGCCATGCTTGTGGGCCACATTGGTCACAAACACACATTGTGACCCTCAGCCTGAGCCCAGTCCTCAGGTAAGGCCTCTCAGTGGCTGGATGGAGAGACAGCATATTGGGCTTGCCATGCCCCTAGGCCCCAAATTTTAACCAATGTTCGGGTTGTCCCTTCACTCTTCCCCAGGGCTCTGCTTTGGAATTCCTCTTTTGGTGGGACACCTGAGGTAACAATCCTTAAAGGAGTCCTCCCATCCCACAGATTGACGAAAAACAATTGGAATCG
>NW_026746769.1:0-2245 GCF_022355385.1 Mustela nigripes
GAGTTTGTGTTTTCAGACAACTGTCCAAACAGCCCTGACCAACACACACTAAAGGCTCAGGTCCCTGGAGCCAAACCTGACGACAGTGCTTGCCCTTTACAAGGTAATTGTATGTGCCCACTCCAAAGGCCACAACCCTACTAATAGGATAAAACTCCAAAGTCCCTGAGGCCATCCAAATATATTTGGCTTCCCAGGACAAATGGGGCAATATGGGCCCATCTGAGAACCTACCGGCACTCACACCCGTAGACTGATATCCCCAAAGGTAAAAAGGAACGAACAGGCCCCTAGGCACCTATAGGAACCATTGCTTTGTTTTCCAGGCATCTCTCCTCAGAGGCCTGCATTTCAATAACAGCATATGGCTGTTTCTTGACTCACCCATCAGAACAAATCTCATCTACACATGGGAAACTTGCACGATGGAGCTATGTGAAATCCTCTCTTTAGGAGAACTCTTCAGGGCCCCAGTGCCACCACTTCATTCCAAGGTCTCCATAGACACAAAATCATCTTAGGACACATCCACAGGAGTGTCCATTTCAACTCAGCCTCCTCGGGTGCTCCCCCAGATCCAACAGATCTAAATTGTCTTGTTGCTTGGAGACAATTGGAATGCGAGGTGGGTTACCCAGCCATCCATCCTTAGAACCCTGCTCGGAATCGTTGTCCTGGTGCCAACCAAAAGGTCTCAATTTTCCGGCAAAAGAATCTTTGCAGTAGGGAGCTTCTCACAACTCCCATCGTGGGAAAACCTTATCTCCAATCACGGCCCGGGTTTGAAAATGATGCAGGAATCAGATCCAACAGATCTAACCTGTCTTGTTGCTTGGAGACAATTGGAATGCGACGTGGGCTACCCAGCCATCTATCCTTAGAACCCTGCTCAGAATCGTTGTTCTGGACCCAACCAACAGGTCTCAATTATCCTGCAGAAGAATCTTTGCAGTTGGGAGCTTCTCCCAACTCTCATCATGGGAAAACCCCCATGGCCTCGTGATGGACCCCCTCTTCAAGAAGGGTCCATCAGGGACAGAATGTCCAACCTGAGCGATCGTATGATCCTCACCCTGACTTCAGATGCCTGAGATCTCGATTCAGGTCTGTAGATTGTGCCTGCCATATCCTCACCCATAAAACGAGGCCTAGCTTGGGTTCTCAGACTTCCATCCTCAGTCTACTGGCCCACAAGCCCTCCAGTTTGGCAATCCAGATCTACAATGCGGCACTATGCCTGCCCTCCAGAACAAAAACATTGCCCTCTGGGGCTACCCAGAAACCCCAAATGAGGACCAACGGGGCACGCATTTTGGCTGTACCCCAAATATATAGGCTGACCTGGGCACTAATGCCCTTTCTGACACAGCCTGAGTCTGGACCTCCTGCCCCCACCCAGACAGCTGGCCGCACACTGAGCACATCGGACGCGTCATTATCTTAGGTCATCATCTCTTGTCGACCTCGGTTTCAGGCTTCAGAAACTAGACCTTATCTCCAATCGCGGCCCGGGATTGAAAATGAGGCAGAAATCAGAACTCTTTCGCCATGGCTAGAAACCTTGTGGTTGGCATGTTGTCCAAGGTTCCGTGTACGTGAAACCAGTGTGGCTCATGAGGCCCCGCCCATGCTTGTGGGCCACATTGGTCACAAACACACATTGTGAATGTCAGCCTGAGCCCAGTCCTCAGGTAAGGCCTCTCAGTGGCTGGATGGAGAATCAGCATATTGGGCTTGCCATGCCCTTAGGCCCCAATTTTTAACCATAGTTCATGTTGTCCCTTCACTCTTGCCCAGGGCTCTGCTTTGGAATTCCTCTTTTGGTGGGACACCTGAGGTAACAAACCTGAAAGGAGTCCTCCCCTCCCACAGATTGACGAAAAACAATTGGGATCGGGCCAAATCTACAAAGAGCAAGATTCGTCCATCGACCATGAGGCCTCCGCAACATTCCATGGCCATCGCTGATACAAAATCCAGAGACAAAAGCCTGAGCATGCGCCTCAGACTCGCTCATTCTTCATATCCTGAAGAGTTCTTCAGATCAGAACCTACAAGGCACTCGAATGCACCCAAAATATATAGTCTAACCTGGGCATTAATGCACTGTCTGAACAACCTGAGCCCGTACCTCGTGACCAACACCCAGACAGCTGACCGTACACTGAGCACATCAGACCCGCCATGGCCTTAGGTCATCATCTCTTCCCTCCCTCAGTTTTCAGGCTTCAGATCCTAGTCCTTA
>NW_026746770.1:0-2245 GCF_022355385.1 Mustela nigripes
CATGAGAAATCAGAAACAAAACAAAACAAAAACCACACACACAAAAATCCACTCATATAGGGCGCCTGGGTGGCTCAGTGGGTTAAGCCACTGCCTTCGGCTCAGGTCATGATCTCAGGGTCCTGGGATCTAGTCCCACATGGGGCTCTCTGCTTAGCGGAGAGCCTGCTTTCTCCTCTCTCTCTCTCTGCCTGCCTCTCCAACTACTTGTGATTTCTCTCTGTCAAATAAATAAATAAAATAAAAAAAAAACACTCATATATATTATGGTGAGTTTTAAGAATATCAAAAACAGAGAAGAGCATAAATGATGTCCAAGAGAAAAACAGATCACCTAAAATGTACAAGAATAATACTGACAGCAGAATTCTCAATAGTAATAGCATATAAAGGAGACAGCTGGGTGTTTGTATAGATGGATAAGTTATTTAAAACTAGATATTATACATCAAGCCAAATATTGATTAAATTTGAGAGCAAGGTAAAAATACAATGAAGCGTGTTAGGTCTTAGAACATTTATAACACAGAGACAAACATTTTAGAAAACTTCCTCGGAGGACAGCTCAATTTAGATAGAGAAAACAGAATTATGTACTCAAAGGCACATTTTGAAGGAAGGATTGAATATAGTCTGCACTGCAAATATTCTTTAATCGTATGTTCTGAATTTCCTAAATTGAAGAAGTATTTGTTCCAATATTTCTCTTTAAATAAACCCTAGAAGACTTTTTCTTGGATTCTGGAAAATCATTCATTTGGATACAAATCTTTTTGTCACTGATGGAAATTTTGATAGCCCTTAAGTGTGGAATGTCTAATGTATTGTTACAGCAATTGTGATTTGCCAATACGTGGGTGATGTATGTGTGTTGTGTGTGTTTATTTTTATTTTTGATGGTTTAACCCTTCTGTGAGATTTTTAAGTAGACATAATTTTAATAAATTATGATTTGTTGAAATTTATCTGAGGTTATATATAATAAAATGAAATTTGTGTGAACTGAAGAAGTGCGTCTCCATTTTTTTTTTTAAGAGTAGACTGGTCTTTAAAAATTGTCCAAAGATGTACATTATATTCATTATTAAATTTGATAATATACAATAAAGTATTTATGGTCATATGGAACCATATCAAATTCTACTATTAATTCCTATTAATAATTACCATAAGAGGAAAAAGGGATATTTTTCAAAATGAAAATTAGTGTATTTTTCAAAATATGATATAGTGTTATTCACTGAACAGAGGGAACAAATGTCAAAGTTTAACACAGTTTACAGAATGTTTTAGCATAAATTGAAATTTAAATCTGACCAAATTTCACAGTTTTCAGTAAAATGATAGCACTTTAAATCCTTGAAAAGTGGTAAGTGACCCAAAACATTGCTTAGAAAAACAAATTTAACACTACACTAGTCTGAGATGGTTAAGTTATGGTACAACTTGCCATTGTGTATCATCAAATGGTATATTTTTTTCTTTTGGTCTTGTCATTATATTTTATTTTAGCCATTATGATAAGTGTGTAGTGATATCTAAGTGTCATTTTAATTGCATTTCCTTGATGTCTAATTATGTCAAATTATATTATTTTGGTTTTTTTTTGTTTTTTTTTATTTTTTTTATTTTTTTAAAGATTTTATTTATTCATTTGACACAGAGAGATCACAAGTAGGCAGAGAGGCAGGCAGAGAGAGAGAGAGAGGAGGAAGCAGGCTCCCCGCGGAGCGGAGAACCCAATGCAGGACTCGATCCCAGGACCCTGAGATCATGACCTGAGCCGAAGGCAGCGGCTTAACCCACTGAGCCACCCAGGCGCCCCAAATTATATTATTTTGATGTTTAATGTTCTGAGCTTTCTCAGTTCAAGACCATGAAGCCACTTAGGAAAAATACAATTGCAGATGCACTCATAGACCAACTCTTATTTAGAAATAAGAACAAACATTACTACCCATTCCAACAAAAATAGATTTGTTATGCAGTAGGGATTTTATAAATTACCTGACACAACTTATATAGTAAGATGAAATGGGACAGGCGGCTTCTTGCAGCTATATACAACATCTTTTTAATTTCAATTTTCAGTATACTTTTTCCAAGGTATACACAGAATATATATTTAATGTAAATTGTAAACATTTTAAACTCTGTATATGGAAATTAAACAATTTTAAGTTTATAACAATCAAAATTAACGGATGTTTATTTTAAATTAGTTAGATTTCTCTGTATTGCAAGA
>NW_026746771.1:0-2245 GCF_022355385.1 Mustela nigripes
GCTAGAACTCATACAGGAATTCAGTAAAGTGTCAGGATATAAAATCAGTGCACAGAAATCAGCTGCATTTCTATACACCAACAACAGGACAGAAGAAAGAGAAATTAAACGGTCAATCCCATTTACAATTGCACCCAAAACCATAAGACACCTAGGAATAAACCTAACCAAAGAGGCAAGGAATCTGTACTCAGAAAACTATAATGTATTCATGAAAGAAATTGAGGAAGACACAAAGAAATGGAAAAGTGTTTCATGCTCATAGATTGGAAAAACAAATATTGTGAATATGTCTATGATACCTAAAGCAATCTATACATTTAACGCAATCTCTATCAAAATACCATCAATTTTTTTCAAAGAAATTGAATAAGTAATCTTAAAATTTATATGGAACCAGAAAAGACCCCAAATAGCCAGAGGAATGTTGAAAAGAAAACTAAAGTTGGCAGAATCACAATTCCGGACTTCAAGCTCTATTACAAACCTATAATCATCAAGACAGTATGGGATGGGCTCAAAAACAGACACATAGGTCAATGGAACAGAATAGAAATCCCAGAAATGGATCCTCAACTCTATGGTCAACTAATCTTTGATAAGGCAGGAAAGAATGTCCAATGGAAAAATGATGGTCTCTTCAACAAATGGTGTTGGGGAAATTGGACAGCTACATGCAGAGGAATGAAGCTGGACCATTTCCTTACACCACACACATAAATAGAATAAAAATGGATGGAATACCTCAATGTGAGACAGAAATCCATCAAAATCCTTGAGAAGAACACAGACAGCAAAACCTCTTCAACCTCAGCTGCAACAACTTCTTCCTAGAAACATCACCAAAGGCAAGGCAAGCAAGGGCAAAAATGAACTCTTGGGATTTCATCAAGATCAAAAGCTTTTGCACAGCAAGGGAAACAGTCAACAAAACCAAAAGACAACTGGCAGAATGGGAGAAGATATCTGCAAATGACATATCTGATAAAGGACTAGTACCTATAATCTATAAAGAACTTATCAAACTCAACACCCAAAGAACAAATAATCCAATCAAGAAATGGGCAGAAGACATGAACAGACATTTCTGAAAAGAAGACATCCAAATGGCCACCAAACACATGAAAAAGTACTCAACATCACTTGGCATCAGGACATACAAATCAAAACCACAATAAGATACCACCCCATACCAATGAGAATGGCTAAAATTAACAAGTCAGGAAACAATAGACGTTGGAGAGGATGCGAAGAAAGGGGAACCCTCCTACACTGTCGGTGGGAATGCAAGCTGGTGCAGCCACTCTGGAAAACAGTATAGAGGTTCCTCAAAAAGTTGAAAATAGAGCTACCCTATGACCCAGGACTCTCACTACTGGGTATGTACCCTAACAATACAAGTGTAGTAATCTGAAGGGGTACATGCACCCAAATGTCTATAGCAGTAATGTCCACAAGAGCCAAACTATGGAAAGATTTGCAAGATCCCTGAAGATCTCTTCTGAACCTTCTCCAGTTTGTGAGGGTCTCCCTCAATATGAAACATCTCTAGAAGTGAGCACTACTACTCAGATGCAAGTTGGCGAATAAATCATGTAGTGATATCAGTATTTCTCCAGACCCCTACAATATATATCTTGATCCTATAAGATTGTATTAACACATCTATGGCAATTCCATCTTCCAACTAATTCAAAGTGCTCCATTAGTCAACAACGCCTCTAGATCATTTTCCTCTATTGTATGCTTAAATAGTTCGACTTTTGATTTAATCTAGATTGGTATCATAGCAAACCCTAAACCCCCTACTAATATACAAATACATTATATTTGGGGGCACCTGGTGGCTCAGTTAGTTAACTGTCTGTTTTCAGCTCAGGTCATGATCCCAAGGTCCTGGAATGGAGCCCTGTGTCAGGCTCCCTGCCTATCAGGGAGTCTGCCTCTCCCTCTCCCTGTCCCTCCACTTGTGGCCTCTCTCTCTTTCAAATAAATAAAATTTTTTAAAAATATTAAAAACTAAATTATGTTTAAGTCATTACCATAAGTTCCCATTAGCTCCTAGCTCCTGATAAAAAATCTGAATATTAATTGAACTGTGAGGTAAAACACTTCTTTTCAAAAACAGCCCAAAGCATCTGTTTAATAATCTATTAATGAAATTTTGTCGGGTAATGACATCAAGCCCAACAATCTTTTTATGTTTTAAAGTATATCTCACAATATAAACATAACATCACTCATT
>NW_026746772.1:0-2245 GCF_022355385.1 Mustela nigripes
GTCCTGCAGAAGAATCTTTGCTGTTGGGAGCTTCTCATAACTCCCATCATGGGAAAATCCCCATGGCCTCGTGATGCACACACCCTTCAAGAAGGGGCATCAGGGACAGAATGTCCAACCTGAGCGACCGTCTGATCCTCGCTCTGACTTCAGATGCACGAGATCTCAATTCAGGTCTGTAGATTGTGTGTGCCATATCCTCAACCAGTAACCTAGGCGTAGCTTGGGTTCTCAGACATCCGTCCTCAGACTACTGGCCCCCAAGCCCTCTAGTTTGGCAATCCAGAACTACAATGCAGCACTCTGCCTGCCCTCCAGAAGAAAAACATTGCTCTCTGGGGCTACCCAGAAACCCCAAGTGAGGATCAACCTGCACGCCATTCGTCTGTACCACAAATATATAGGCTGACCTGGGCACTAATGCCCTTTCTGACACAGCCTGAGCCTGGACCTCCTGGCCCCACCCAGAAAGCTGGCCGCACACTGAGCACATTGGACCCGCTGTGGCCTTAGTTCGTCATCTCTTCTCAACCTCGGTTTTCAGGCTTCAGTACCTAGACCTTATTTGCAATCACGGCCCGGGTTAGAAAATGATCCGGAAATCAGAACTCTTTCCCATGGCAAGAAAATTTGTTTTTGGCATGTTGTTTAAGGTTCAATGTCTTTTGAACCAGTGTGGCCCATGAGGCCCCGCCCATGCTTGTGGGCCATTTTGGTCACAAACACACATTCTGACCCTCAGCCTGAGCCAAGTCCTCAGGTAAGGCTTCTCAGTAGCTGGATGGAGAGACAGCATATTGGGCTTGCCATGTCCCTAGGCCCCAATTTTTAACCAGATTTCTGGTGTCCAGTCGCCCCTCCTCTATGGCTCTACTCAGGAATCCCTCATTTGGTGGGACACCTGAGGTTGAAAAGCAAAACAAAACAAATCAACAACAAGAGAACAACGACTTCTTCCATCCCACAGAATGACCCCAAACTCTTTGGACGGGGCCAAACCCCCAGAGTGGAAGATTCGTCCATTTCCCATGAAGTCACCCGGATATTTAACGTCCATGAATGACACGATATCCAGAGACAAAAACTTGAGCAAGAGCCTCACACTCGCCCTTTTTTTATATACCGAAGAGTTGTCCTCATGGTCTGGAGATCAGTCCTGCCATACCTATGACCTGAAACATAAGCCGAGTTTGTGTCTTCAGACAACTGTCCAAACAGCCCTGGCCTACACACCCTACAGGCTCAGGCCCCTGTAGCCAACATGACGACTGTGCTAGCCCTCTCCAAGGGAATTGTATGTGCCCATTCCAATGGCCACAACCCTACTAAGAGGATAAACCTCCAAAGTCACTGAGGCCGTCCGAATATTTGTGGCTTCCCAGGACAAACAGGGGCAATCTGGGCCCATCTGAGGACTTACCGGAACCAGACCCGGAGACTGATGTGCCCAGAGGTAAAAAGGAACGAACAGGCCCATAGGCACCTATCGGATCTATTGCTTTGGTTTCCAGGCATCTCTCCTAGAGATCCTTAGAAGCCTTAGAACCCTGCTCTTGCGTCGTTCCTTATGGGACATCCTTGAGCCATCCAACAGGTGTCGACTATCCCACAGGAGTCCTTGTTCATGGACCACCTCACAACTCATATCATGGAAAGCTTCCAAGGTCACATGATATCACCAATCTTCATGGAGTCGGATCATGGAAAGAAACTCCAACCTGAGCCAACTGCTGATCTTCGCCTTGACTTCAGATGCACGTGATCTTGATTAAGCTCTTCAGAGTGCACCTGCTGTGCCCTCACCCCAAAACCTAAGCATAGCTAGCGTTCTCAGACTTCCGTCCTCACTCTCCTGGACCACACGCCCTCCATTTTGGGATTTCCGATGACACAGTGCTGCACTCTGCCTGCCCTCTAGAAGAAAAACGTTGCCCTATGGGTCTACCCAGAAACCTCAAATGAGGATAAACCTGCATTCCACTCAACTGTTCACCAATTATATAGTCTAGCCTGTGCACTAATGACCTGTCTGACACAACCTGAGGCCTGAATTCCCAACCGACACCCAGACAGCTTGCTGTACACTGAGAACATCTGAAACGCCATGGCCTTAGGTTGCCATCTCTTTCCAACCTGGTTTTCAGGCTACAGAAACCTAGACCTTATCTCTACTCATTTCCCATGGGTGAACGTGATGCAGAAATCATAACTCCTCGTTCCCTCTCGCCAGAATCTTGTGGTTGGC
>NW_026746773.1:0-2244 GCF_022355385.1 Mustela nigripes
TCTTTTCTATACTGTTAAGTTTCATTTTCATAGTACTGGCCCAATCAGATATATATATATATTTTTTTAAATTTTTCACCATGAGATTTTGGTGCCCACTTAAAGTGGATTCACTTTAAGGTTGTCTTCTTTTTGGGTACTGATTATCTTCATATACTGAGAACTTTCTGTACTTTCAGGGACAAAACTAGAACTAAAATATGGCAATTGTAGGCAGATGACCAGGAAACTTTTGAGAATGAAAGGGAGCACACTTTATACCCATCACGCTGATATGACTATTAACTGGAACTGCTCTGGGCAAACCAAAACATTTAGGCACCCTTATTTTAGGGAGGTGTGTGCGTTGAAGTATTTATTTAATATTTTCTTTTCTTTTTTTTTTTTTTTTAAAGATTTTATTTATTAATTTGACAGAGAGAAATCACAAGTAGATGGAGAGGCAGCCAGAGAGAGAGGGAAGCAGGCTCTCCACTGAGCAGAGAGCCCAATGTGGGACTCGATCCCAGGACTCTGAGATCATGACCTGAGCCGAAGGCAGTGGCTTAACCCACTGAGCCACCCAGCCGCCCCTGAAGTATTTATTAAATATTTTCTGATGGTGTGACAAATCTCCTACTATCATGACTTCCCTGACATTGGAAGTATTCAATCAGACTATCTGTCAGCAATGATATGATGACATCTGAGAACCCCTTTCCAATCTCCAAGAGCACTGCTTCTTGATACACACATAAAGCTATTACAGCATTCCAGCGTCTTGCTTGGCTATAAAAAACCTTTTTCATTACGGCAGCAACAACAACAACAATAATGGCAACACTGATAGATATAGTTCTTGGTGTTTGATAACCTTGTTTCTGGTCTTTTTCAGGTTTCAGCGCATTCTGTAACTGAAGACTCATTCTGCTATTGGTCAAGGCTTGGATAGCCTCAGCTGTCTATCCCAGGCACTCCCTAGCCTTATGGAACTAGAATCATAAAGGTGAGAATAAATGAGGACCTTAAGATCGGAGATTGAAGCTAAAGTTTTTTTTTTTTTTTTAAGATTTTATTTATTTATTTGACAGAGAGAAAGAGAGGGTGAGAGAGATCACAAGTAGGCAGAGAGTCAGGCAGGGAGGCAGGGGGAAGCGGGCTCCCTGCTGAGCAGAGAACCCCATGCAGGGCTCAATCCCAGGACCCTGAGATCATGACCTGAGCTGAAGGCAGAGGCTTAACCCACTGAGTCACCCAGGCACCATGAAGGTAAAGTTTTAAGTATCAAGACAGTGGGAAAATTTGTCAATTGGTTAGTGCTTTAAAAATCGGAGGGATGTTTCCTACTCTTGTTATAAAGAGGAAAACTGGATAAGAACTCTGTCATTCTCTTCAGGCATTGGGGTAGATCAATATTTCCTAAGAGAAATTTTGTGACATATTCTACTAGACTTTGATTCAAAATAGCAACCTGAAGACATGAGTGTGTAAGCTAGGAGAGAGCCATTTAATATCTGGATATCTATAAAGCTATAATGTAGTAGAATTTTTTTTTTGAGCCCAGCCACTAAGATAGCTGCCCTAAGTTCTGTCAATCATATTGTCACCTTATTGTGAGATGATCTTATCTGCAGATAAAACAGAAAAGGGAAGAGGTAGAAGAAAAAGTGGACAACTGCACATGTAGAACTTGAAATACTCCCGTGCTTTCATTACCTCTTCTCACCTCTCCTTTCCATCTCCCTTGCTGTGGCTCACACCTCTCATTTTCCTTCTGATCAGCAGATTTCCTTGTGCATACTGCAGGGCCAGCATCTCTGCTCTGTTCTTTCTGAGTTTTAAAATAGCCTTCTGTCCTTCAGAAAGTTGTTAATAATACTTCATGTACTGAGAGTTTGTTCTCTGGCTATACATGATAAAGTGAAGTAGACAAGCCCCACCCACTTACATGGAGTGTCTTCTCTGGCTGCCTCATACTCCATACTTAATATGGATAGACAAGTAAGAGTCACTACACATTTAAGAAATCTTGAAGTATGGAAGAGGAAAGACAAAAATAGACAAATGAGGAAAATTTATAAGTAGCAGAATAGAACTTTGTTTTTTTTTAAGATTTTATTTATTTATTTATTTGACAGATAAGATCACAAGTAGGCAGAGCGGCAGGCAGAGAGAGATAGAGAAGGAAGCAGGCTCCCTGCTGAACAGAGAGCTGGATGTGGGGCTCGATCCCAGGACCCCGGGATCATGACCTGAGCTGAAGGC
>NW_026746774.1:0-2244 GCF_022355385.1 Mustela nigripes
TCAGGAACCCTGGGTTGAATTTCTGGGGTTGCTTGCTGGACGCTGGGTGAGTCATGTTATCCCCAAGGTTTTTTGTTTCCTCCTTAGGAAATTGCTGGCAGGGAATGTTCTGCTTCCAGCGAAACCCTCCTGCACTGTCAGTGGGCATACGGGTTGTTGCAGCCACTCTAGAAAAGAGCATCGTGGTTCCTTTGAAAGCTAAGAACTGAACAACCCTAGAATCCAGCAGTTGCCCTCCTAGCTATCTTCCTATTAGGGAGGGTACTCACTGCGATGAGCTCTGGGTGTTGTGTGCAGGTGAGGAATCACAAAATCCTACCGCTGAAGCAAAGGAATGAACACTGCATGGAAACATATTGGAACTGAAATCAAGGAAGGAAAGAAGAAGACCATGTTCTACTTCATGAAGAGCGAGGTAAAAATTGAGTGATTTTTCTTCTCCTTTTCTGTCAATTATCATTTTCAAAAACACTGTGGTGGGATACACTAGTTTCTGATTGCATAAGGAGCCCTCAGAAAGCTGCCAGGAAAAATTTAGACCTCAGAGCATGTCCATGTTCCACTGAACATCCAGTTTGCAGGTACAATGGTAAGTGGAGAGAAATAGGGCAGAAGAGGAAAGGAGGTGCTGAACATTCAGGAGGTAGCCTTTCCCTCTTTCTTTCTTTTTTGAAAGATTTTATTTTTATATATTTGGAAGAGATCACAAATAGGCAGAGAGAGAGAGAGAGAGGGTGGGGGGAAGGGAAGGAGGCTCCCGACTGATCAGAGAACCTGATGCAAGGCTCGATCCCAGGACCTTGGGATCATGACCTGAGCTTAAGTCAGAGGCTTTAACCCACTGAGTCACCCAGGCTCCCCATCCTTCCCCCTTTCTCAAGAAAGCCTTGGGCCAGTTTAAGTTGAGAAGATGGAGAGGGGATCTCAGCTTTGCAGCAGGTAGGGTAGTTCCACGTCTTCCTAGAGCTGACAGGGTTCACTGAGGAGAGCTGAGCTGTGGGTATGACAGGTCCGAACTGCTGGTCCAGAGGCGGGATCTCTGAGGAGCTGCGTTGAAGATGGGGCTCAGGTGGCGTACCAGGCTGGGGGGGGGGGCTGAAGAACATAGGGGAGTACTCATGGGGACACACAGGTTTCTCTCTTTCTGACAGTTCCTTGCAGGTCCAAACAGACTGGTTTCCTTCTAGGTGGCAGGTGGACTCCTATGGTGTGATTCTAGTTTTCCCAACCCAGAGGGCTTGCTGGACAGAAGGAAGCCTGAAAACGCAACTTAGGGTTAGGGTAATGGCCTTGGGGAATTGCAGTTCTGATCCACCAGCGCTGATTCAGATCTCCCTCAGGGTTGAGTTGAGGGAGCGCATCCTGCAGTGTGGCAGAATCGGGATTTCTGGCCAGGGGGGCTACTTAGTTGAGAGTGTTTTAGAAGGGTGTGCATGTTTCATCCTCTCTGAGGGCACTGCAGAGCTCTAAATGGCACAGTCTCCCCCCGCATGGCAGTTGGATTCTTGGGTTTTCACAGAGGGGTCCTTAATCTGGGGAGTTTGGGGGCCAGTCCTCTTGAATTGGAAGCCTGAAAACAGAAACGAGAGTTATGGTAGGGCCTCAGGGCAAGGCAGGCTTGATCTACTGGTGCTGAGGCAGGCTTTCCAGTGGGCTGACGTCAGGCTGGGCATCAGGCATATCAGATTCCAAGTTTGTGTCTAGGGAGGCTATAGAAACTGGGAGCATCCTCAGAGTGGCATGCAAGTTTCTCACAGTCTGAGGGTTCTGCTGAGCTCCAAAGGGCACAGTTTCCTCATGTGTGTGGGGCGCAGCCCTGGGATGTCACTGAGGCATGCTTTATGCCAGGGTGAGTCTCACAGGTGCCCATCATCAGGCTTGGGGAAAAGGCCTCTGGACATGGAAACCTGTACACCCACATAGGGTTAGTGTTAGTGCCTTTGGGCACGGCAGGCCCAATGTACTGGTGCTGATGCGGGCTCTCCACAGGGCTGAGTCCAGGCCATACATCTGGAGGCACAGCAGAATCCGGATTTATGGCCATAAGGCCTCTCATGTTGAGGGAGGCTTTAGGGGGGCTTGCAGGTTTCTCCCTGTCTGAGGGTTTGGTGCAGCCCCAAACCACAAGAAGTCTGCCCACGTGGTCAGTGGAGTCACATGGTGTCACTTTGCAGTCCTTAATCTTGGGGATGTGGGAGCCAGGTCTCTTTGGATAGAAACCTAAAAACCCAAATTAGGGTTATG
>NW_026746775.1:0-2244 GCF_022355385.1 Mustela nigripes
TAGATCCACCTTAGTCACTTCCCTGGACCAGCTCCATACTCTCCATGAGTTTGAGGGGGAAGGGATTCCATACTCTCTGAGACCAGGGGATGGAGTGTTTGACATGGTATTACCTTTATGAGCTAAACCTTTAAGATCAATTACAACATAGGTGTTTCTTTACTGGTTATGCAAACATGGGAGCCTGGGAGAACTCAAATCTGATAACTAATGAGGCCCTGCCCAGGAAGATCAGAGTGTTTTGTGTTTAGGAAAAAGGATGAAAGCTGCTCTTAACAAAAGAGTGTGTTGCATGTTGTAATCAGGCTCAATAATTCTCTGTCCTCTATTACACCTGACTGAGATTCCCAATCTCCTTCCTGCAGGGCCAGAGTGTCTACATTGGATTGAATGGCCACAGGATAGACAGGATGAATTCCTGTTCTGGAAAGCATTAGAGCATATGACATGTATATCATTGGCTCTTAGATGGTCTTTTGATTTGGAGGGATTTATTACCAGATAGGTACAAAAATCCCATATCAGAGGCCAGCAAAGCCTGAGCTGTATCGACAGGTACTGATACTTCCACCAGTAAGTGGTCATTCAGACCTGGGATGTGGCACAGACTCTGTCTTCATTTTCATGGATTTTTCATGTTTAGGAAACCAGGAATAGAGGTAGGTCATTAGGATGGGGTACAGAGCCCAAAGCACTAGAGAGTCTGGAAAACAGTATAGCTTAAGCTCTTAGGGTCTGCTTTGGGCTCCGTTTCAAAACTCAATATATCTAGAGTCTGCACACTTCCATGAAAGAGAGATAAAGTCTTTACCTCAGATAGTGGGAAGACTAGCTGCCCAGCCTCGCAATCTGCCTCAGGGATTGTTTGAGAGTCAAGGATTTTCCTGTGGAAATGCAGAAAGAGTAAGCTTTTCTAAGAGTGTCCAGGTGGTTCAAATTTTGCCAAGTTGGGTTAAGAGTTTGAGGAGTCTGACCAACATAGATGTCAGGGCCACTTCTTCTGGTCCTTCTATTCCTCCACAGGTCTGCTACAGAGATGTAATAGAGACAGAGGGCTAATAGTCTTGGGTAGTTTCTGTGAAGCTCTTACTTCAGAGATGGATTTCCTGTTCTCACACCTGTGGAGAATTTAGCAGGTGCTGCTTCTATCACCCAGGTCTCCAGGTCAAGAACCTATCCAGCATCCAGCTCTGGAGAAGGTGTGAGACTGAGTTCTTGGGTCCAGATGCTCAGACTGTCATTTACTCTTGTTAAGGTCTGGGAGCAAAGAGGAAAGCAGCAGGAATCTGGGAGAAGTACATATTGGAAGAGCTGCCCAAGGGAGGCCCTGCCATGCCTAGCCTCACTCTCCCTGGGGAGAACAGTGAACCAGGGCCCTGTCCTTAGGGAGGCTGTTCTGGCTCCATATCCCATGACTCCACCCTCTTTGCTTTATTCCATGCCTACCATTCCCAGGGACTTCTCATCTCAGCTGAAAGGGCCTCCCCCTGGAAATGATGGTCCACAAAACAGGATGTTAATGAGTCCTGTTGGGTATGATTCCTGGCCTGGCATCTCTGGTCTCTCAATAAATGAGCACAGATGCTCCAGACTTCTACCCTATCCTCAAGAGGCACTAATGGCCCATTTCTAAATTGCTGACTAGGAAACAAGGGTCCGTTTCATGGTGAAGACTCTGCCCCAGATCTTAAGGTGAGTTTTGTGGCAGCTGTAGGATAATCCCAGAGTGTATTCGGTGGAGGAGTTGGCCTTGTAGTTATTACCCAGATTCTAAATCCTCAGGTTCATTCCCTGTCCTGCTTGTTCTACCATTTACATTTTTTTCTTGCATTATAAGCTCTCCTTCCAACTTCATTCAGCTTGCAAATATGATAAATATTTCCCTGTCCAAACAAACAAATAATAATTTGTTTTTTCTTTCCTTTGTGGACTGTATCTCAAAATCCCCGCCACTTTTGCCATAAACTTTTTCAAAAAGCATTTATAATAAGTGGGTCTTCTGGGTTTTCCATATAAAGAATCATGTCATCTGCAAAGAGAGAGGTTTGACTTCTTCGTTGCTAGGACTTCTTTTTTTTTTTTTTTTTTTTAATGTGTTTTTCAAGGAGTTGTTGGTTTTTTTTTTTTTTTTACAGCTATCAATTTATTTATTTTCAGAAAAACAGTATTCATTATTTTTTAACCACACCCTGTGCTCCATGCAATCCGTGCCCTCTATAATACCCATCACCTGGTATCCCGACC
>NW_026746776.1:0-2244 GCF_022355385.1 Mustela nigripes
AATTTCTTTCCAACACAGGCACAGGGAGAAGACTGGAGTAGCATGAGTGTGCTTGGCCCATTACTCAGTGGTTGACGGATCATCTCCTGTATGGTTGTCTCTTTTTTTCTACCATGCCCATCATCTTCTCTCTCTCTCCTTTCTCTCTGTACAAATTCCCTCAGAATATTTTGGACTTCTAGCCATGTAAAGTCACAGGTTTCTGTTTTCGTCACCTGTAGCATGGACCTGGGTGGTCAGAAAGGAAAGCACCACAGCCCAGCAGTTGGCCTCTTTGGCAGTTGTCGCTTCCTCCAGGGAATGCCAGTCAATATCCCGGGGGTCAGGGTTCACAAACGGTAAGGTTATTTGTCTATAGCCCCATTCAAAGTCACTAAACTCTATAATTCCAAGGTTAGACCCTTGGAGTAGTGATAAAACAGCAGTGCTGAGCAGACCTCAGGTTCACTGGCTAGAGGTTTTGCATCAGAAGAGCACTTGAGCTCCTTTCTCTGGCGATTTGGAAGGGATCTCTTATCACCAACTGAGCCACAGGATACCATAAATTTGCACCTCAACACCATCGGGCATCAGATGTGTGCACAATGGCAGCAAGGGAAGGACTAGCAGAGGAAAGAGGGGAGGCTCCTGCCCTTACCTGAGCAATAGCTCATTAGACAACTGGAATGGCATGCTTATCCTCCTGGAGCTGGTTGTCTTACCTTCCCGAAATTTCACAAAGGACAGCTGCATGCCATCCCAGCAGTACACAATAACAAACCATGCTATGCATGGGTACCCTGAGAAGTCAGGGATGGTCACCAGACTATGCAGTAACCACAGGGTTCTAGCCAGATCTTTGGTAGGTGGGGTGCAAATGCAGTTAGGGAACAGTGTTGTCACTGCCTTTATAGGAAGGAGCTTCACAGCCACACTGAACCCAAAGGGAAGTCACCTGGGGTAAGGCCAATTAACAATTCTCTCTTAGAAACAAGAGCTTTTTAGGGTGGGAAGACACAGTGACATTCCAAAAGGTGGCAGTACAGTGCAGGTCAAAAGGCAGGACTGGCAGCAACTGGCAGCTCTATCCCAAGGGGCCGTTGTCATATCACAGAACCAGTTAGTCAGTCAAGAACAACTAGTTAATGATAACTAGATGAACTACATCTTAGATGGTGATCTTCATCTTGGATGGACCATCCTCTTCATTACGATAAGTGTATTAACTGTCTCCTACTCAGTTGGTGGTGGGATTCCATCTTGGTTTCAGAGGTAAAAGAGTCCATTATACTAGGCCTTAATTTCAGGCCACAGTTACTATAATTTAGAATATTCCAAATACTATAAAAACATCTCAAATTTTTATTAATGTTGATTATATTTTCAGTGCAGAAATCTATGACAAACAAAAACCGTAATATAGAAACAAGATGTTATGAAGAGAGGTAAGAAATTCATGATACTTCCAAGAAAGATAATACGGCTTTCAAGAGCAGAAAAGCTATAACTGAAAATAGGTTTAGTGGCTGTCAATATGCAATTTCTGATAATGCATTCTGCCTCCCACCATGGGAAAACTGGTACTGAATAATGTGAGTTCTTAATTTTTTTAAGTATAGAAGAAAGCAGCTTCACAGATTCATCTACACTGCTACATGCAGGCAGGGTTGTTTAACACACTTTATTTTTTAGAGTAGTTTTAGAGTTAACAAAAAATTGAGCAGAAAGTACAGAGTCCTATATACCCCCGTCACTTCTACCCACTGCTACAGTCCCGTCATTCGAATATTGTATTAGTGTGGTACATTTGTTACAACTGATGAGCCAATATTGATACATTACTACTAACTAAAGTCCACAGTTTACCTCAGGGTTTACCCTTTGTCTTTTACACTTTATGGGAACTGACAAATAAATGACATGTATCTACTATTATGATATCCTACAGAATTGTTTCACTGTCTCAAAAATCCTCTACAATCCACCTATTCAACTTTCCCTGCCTTGCCCCAAACCCCTGGCTATCACTCATCTTTTTTACTGTCTCCATATGCTTCCGCTGTTATCAGAATGCACTATAGATGGAAACCAAAGTGTAAAGTCTTTTCAGATTGGCTCTCTTCATTTAGCAACTGTAAGTAAGTTTCCTCCATGTCTTCTATTCCTGAGAGTTCATTTCTTTTTACCACTCACTCAATCACTGTACTTTGTAACCTTATTATAATTGCTTACCAGTGTCAAGGTATTCTATTGTTGACTCCTTGG
>NW_026746777.1:0-2244 GCF_022355385.1 Mustela nigripes
TGTTCTTTCTTTGGCAAAGAAGAAAAAAAAGAAATATATTTTTGGCCTCTAAACCTTTTCCCACCCGTGTGTATTTCTGTAGAAATGTTATCCATATGGTTCCGATTGCTTTCTCCATAAGTCATTAGGAATGCTTTGCACTGAGAACTTTTCTGATGACCAGGAGTCTTTGGAGACTTTTTAAAATGGCTCTCTTAGCCTTTCTTCATAGAAACAGGGAAGCTAAACATAGTCAAATGCAAATGAACTAAGACCTGGAAAGGTTGGAGTTTTATTCAAAACTCAGAAGTCATAAGGCTCGGGTGAGTTTTAAATCTGCCCATGCAAAACCTTCACTTCCTCCTCTAAGGACAAGAATTGATAAATACTCCATTGGTAGAGAGAAGGCAATGGTCTCAGCCACTTAAGTTGATATTTAGACTTAAATGTGATGACCCCATTAAATTCTAAGGTCTTCCAATCACCCCAAGACTTCCCCCATTACTTGCAGAGGACAAAGTGAAGAGTTTGGACTTAGATTTGGGTGTATAATTCCTGACTCCATCACCTACTAACTAGCTATACCTTGGCATGCTGCTTACATTTTCCAAGATCTATTTCCCTGTCATGTAAAAATGGGGCCATATTACCTAGCTCAGACCTCACAGCCTTTTGAGAATTATAAGAGATCTTTTAGGGAAGACCCAAATGAAATGTCTGGGGCATGGGGAAAGTAAAAAGTTCTTCTTCTCTTTCTCACTGTCTAATAGTGGTTGGAACTGGGGTGGGGATGGGAGGTTCTATGCATCCTGAGGGAAATATTGACTACGTGGAGTGGAGGAGAGAAAGATAGGAAAGTGTTCCAGAGTGTTATGCCCCCTCTTTCTAAGTCATCAAGGCCACAACCCATCTTGGGAGATTGATTAAGAGTGAAGAGCTACGAGGAATGAGTCCATACTTTGGTTGTCCTCTGAAGCTGCCCAATGAGGTTGTTTCAGCTGATTTCAGAATGGCATTCCCAGCAGGTCTGCTGTTGTCTACTCTCACTCAAGGAGGCATCTCTGAGCTAAAGAATGATGGAGGAACAGAGAGAAAAGGAGGGAAGAATAAAAGAAAGGGTAGAGGAGAGAGAGAGAGAAGGAGGAGGAGGAGGAGGAGGAGGAGGAGGAGGAGGAAATGAAAAAGGAAAGGAGGAAGGTACAGGAGACAGCAACCTGAAGCTTCATACTGTAAAGGATGGGAAATGCAGTGTGTGTTGTGAATGTTTTTCTTTATGGTGCAAATAAAAGACAGAACAGTCTTGGGAACCACTGCCCAGGATGTAACCTGGGCAAGAAGCCTAGGGAAGGAAAAAAAAACTGTCCAAGCAGAAAAGTGGAAGTTTCAACCAGGCAGAGAGAAGGTCTGCCGTGGTCAGCTGGAGAGCTGTCCATGGTGCTGATTGCATGTCCTAAGGATTAAAGTAGAGGAGGAGACTCCAAGAGATTTGGACAAGCTACTGTAGCTATCCTCTCCTCTGCCCCCCCCCCCCCCCCGCCCCGTTTTTAGTCCTGCAGTGCTGAGACCCAGGCTCATTATGATTAACACATTCTTTCTCCTCCTTCTCTCTTTTTTCCTTCCCTCCTTGTCAATTAATTTTTCCCCTCAAGTTTTCAATTCCTCACTCAAGAATTTATTTCCCATTTTGTTTCAAGACTTCTCTTCTAATTAGCTCATGAGCCCCTAGATCCTTCTAGGGCCCCCTAGTATCATGTCTCTTTCCTAACACTCCTTGAATAATCGTAACATTAATAACAAGAACAATAACAATTACAGATAACATGCTTTGGGCATTCATTAGGTGTCAGGGAGTATTCCAAGTGATTTCCCATAAATTAACTCATTTATATCTTACACCAACCATGCTAGATAGGTAGCTATATTATTCTATTACACAGATGGGAAATTGAGGTTTGAGAGGCCAGTAATTTGGACAAGATCACAGACAGGATTCTAACCCTCTAGAGCTGACACTTTTACTGAATCTGTGTTCCTTTAAGTTTCTCATCACCTTTTCCTTACTGCTCCGTGCCCCTTCATCCAGTAGCTTCACTGATGTTACCTATCCTTGCCTAAGCTTCCAGAGACTAGCAATCTTCATTGCTGATTTTTTTTTAATTAGAAGAAGGAAGAGGAGGAGAAGAAGAAGAGGAAGGAGAAGAAGAAGAAGAGGAAGGAGAAGAAGAAGAAGAAGAAGAAGAAGAAGAAGAAGAAGAAGAAGAAGAA
>NW_026746778.1:0-2243 GCF_022355385.1 Mustela nigripes
CATAGGTATGGCAGGACTGATCTTCAGACCATGAGGAGAACACTTTTGGATATGAAAAATGGGGGAGTGTGAGGCTCTTCCTCACGTTTTTGTCTCTAGATATTGTGTCACTCATGATCGTGAAATTTCCGGGTGACTTCATAGGAAATGGACGAGTCTTACTCTCTGGGGTTTGGCCCCGTCCAAGGAGTTTGGGGTCACTCTGTGGGATGGAAGAAGTCCGGTTTTTTGTTGTTGTTGTTGATTTGATTTGTTTTGTTTTTCAACCTCAGGTGTTCTACCAAATGAGAGTACAGCTCTGGAGAGTTGTGACTGGACAACCAGAAATCTGGTTAAAAATTGGGGCCTAGGGACATGTCAAGCCCTTTATGAAATCTAATGGTCCAGCCACTGAGAGGACGTACTAGAGGACAGGACTCACACTGAGGGTCACAATGCGTGTTTATGCCCTCGTCGGACTCAAGAATTGGATTGACCTCAGGGTGAATGCTGTTTTCTCCTACACTGAACGATGGACAACATGCCAACCACAAGGTTTCTTGCCTTGGGTAAGCAGGAGTTCTGATTTCTGCTTCACAGTCACCCCTGGGCAGTGATTGGAGATAAGGTCTAGGTTCTGAAGCCTGAAAACTGAGGTAGGGCAGAGATGATGGCCTAAGGCCATGGCGGGTCTGATGTGCTCAGTGTGCGGTCAGCTGTCTGGGTGTTGCTCAGGAGGTCCTGGTTCAGGTTGTGTCAGACAGTGCATTACTGCCCAGTTAGACTATATAATTTAGGTACATTCGAGTGCCGTGTAGGGTTATTCTCATTTAATGTGCCCGGGCAGCTCATTAGGCAATATATTTTTTCTAGAGGGCAGGCAGAGTGCTGCAATGATGGTCCGTAATTGCCAAACTTGTAGACTTCGGGGCCAGGAGTGTGAGGATGGAAGTCTGAGAACACAATCTAGACTTGGGTTTCAGGGCGAGGGCACGGCATGTACCCCCTAAAGATCTGAAGAACTATGTCATGCTTCTGAAGTCAGAGCGAGAATCAGACGTTGGCTCAGCTTGGATTTTCTGTTCATGACGGCCCCTTCATAAAGGGAGCGGATTCTCGAGCGTGGAGGTTTTCGCACGTTGGGAGTGGTGGGATGCCCCCTCCAAGGATTTCTTCTGCGTGAAAATTGAGACCTGTTCGACAGCTCCAGGATATCCCATATGGATGAGTCCAGACCAACGTTCGAGGATGGATGCCTGGGAAGGCTGCCTCGCATTCCAATTGTCTCCTACGGACAAGACAGTTTAGATCTGATGGCTCTGCGGGAGCAACCGTGGTGGCTGTGTTGAAATGAACTTTCCTGAGGATGGGTCTAATGTGTGTTTGTGTCCATGAGGGCCTTGGAATGGGGCGGTGGCACCGGTACCCTGAAGTATTCTCCTCAGCTTTTGACATAGCTCCCATGCACAATTTTCCTTGTGGAGAGGAGTTTGGTTCTGATGGGTGCCTCAGGAAAACCCCAATGCTGTTATTGGAAACCAGGGTTTTGAGGAGACATGCCTGTAAAACAAAGCTATGAATCCGATTTTGGCCTAGGGTCCTGTCTGGTTCAATCTTCTTCTCTGGGGACATCCATCAAGGGTATGAGCGGAGGTAGATGCTCAGCTGGTGTCAGACTGAACTTTTTAGTCCCGGGCGACCTGTACTATTGGGATGGCCTCAGGGACTTTGGAGGGTTCTCCTATTTTGTACGATTTTGGACAATGGAATGGGCAGAATATCCATGGATTGGGTAGGCACAGACCTATTGTGTGGCTCCAGGGTCCCCAGCCTGGATGGTGTGTGGCCCAGGACTTTGAGGACAGAAGTCTGAAAACACAAACTCAGCTTATGTTTGGGGACGTAGGTATGGCAGGCCCGATCTACAAACCATGAGAAGACATCATCAGGATATGAAGAAAGTGCGAGTCTGAGGCGCTTGCTCACTTTTGTCTCTGGATTTTGTTTCAACGAAGGCCGTGGAATGTCGAGGAGACCTCATGGGCCAGGGACGAATCTTGCTCTCTGTGGATTTGGACCGATCCCAATTGTTTTTCGTCAATCTGTTGGATGGAGGACTCCTTTCAGGGTTGTTACATCAGGTGTCCCATCAAAAGAGGAATTCCAAATCAGAGCACTGGGGAAGAGTGAAGGGACAACCCGAACTATGGTTAAAAATTGGGGCCTAGGGGCATGGCAAGCCCAATATGCTGTCTCATCATCCA
>NW_026746779.1:0-2243 GCF_022355385.1 Mustela nigripes
AATACAACCATATATGTTAACTAACTGGATTTCAAATGAAAACTTTTTTAAAATACCCAGTTTTTAGCTCACATTCTGGCTTACAACAGGGATTTAGTCAGGAATTTGGAGATTAGTTAATGAACAAATAAAGGGGTGAACAGGCAGTTGTTAGATAAAATTACTATCCTTCCTGGCATGATCTTATACCTTTTATATAGAATTATTTTTAGCACTTTAGACTCTTCCTATTTTATTTTGAGTCATTAAACAAAAATTTCCTCAAAGGACCTTAGACTCCCCAATTTGAGCAACAGAGTGAGAGAGGAAATTGTGTCCAGGAGGAAAAAAATAAAGGATGAAACTACTTTTGTTTACTAGTGAATGCATAGTTCTTCCACAGAAGAAGCTCTAAATTGTCATGGCTCCAGCTTTTTATGTGTTCAGTCATATGTTCAGAAGTAGGTAACACGATCAAAAAATATAAAGCATCTGAGATTATTTTCCCTTATTTGAAAGCTGGTGTATGAGTCTGCCGTGGTTTCTTAGGTGTTCATAGAAGACACAGACTCATGGTTCACAAATAATATAGTTTATTATTCACAGCAATAGAGGTAGCCAGAATATTAACAGTATTTGTGTGTGTGTGTGTGTGTGTGTGTGTGTGTAGGGGTGGGAGTTATATATCAGTTCTGAGCCTCAGTTCCCACAAGAAGAATCAAAACAGAGGCAGATAATATTTGCAAACACAACAGGTTAAGTTAAAAAAAAAAGATACTATTTCTGTCTTCCAAGTCTATTCAATACAACCATCTTCAAAGGATGGTCTAGAACAAATAATAAATGCAATAATGTAAGCAACCAATTGAAAAGTGTCTCCCAAGGAACACAATTTGAGAGTCTTCACTTGAAAAATACTATAGGATATTACATGGATCAGGTGCATTGTATACTGGAAGGTTAAAATTACAAGGGACCAAATATTTTTAAGCAGTTATGGCATCCAGTAGAGTTCAAATAGGTTTTATAAGATTGAGGAAAGAAGCCATCAAAACCTGGGCCCAGGGGCGCCTGGGTGGCTCTGTGGGTTAAGCCTCTGCCTTCGGCTCAGGCCATTACCTCAGGGTCCTGGGATCGAGCTCCACGTCAGGCTCTCTGTTCAGCAGGGAGCCTGCTTCCCCCTCTCTCTCTCTGCCTCTCTGCCTACTTGTGGTCTCTGTCTGTCAAATAAATAAATAAAATCTTAAAACAAAACAAAAGAAAACAAAAAAACTTGGGCCCAATTTTCCCAAAAGTATGATTCTGATTCTAGTCTCTATGATGTTATCCCTTGAAGACAATGTCTCTAATTGAGTTGAATTAGTTTACTAAAGAGCATACCCCCATTTGTTATAGGAGATGAACAATATGCAAGAGGCAAAATGCCACATGGAAGCCACCTGGTCTTCAGTGGAATATAGAATCAGTTCCTTTGGGATGAATTTGTTCCGCATTTGACTTCCCACTTAAGGGAAAACAAGAGTGCCTTCTAATAGATTTTAAATAGGAAATGACAACGGAAGCTTATAAAATATTATAAAATGGGAAATTTCATTTAGATAAGCAATAATTTCAAAGTCATCTTCTTAATATTACAGACTTCACTTAATCATAATTTTATTTTGGCATTATATGGTAATTTCAAATATAGTAAATATAAAGAATTTACCTCTGTAATTATAGCGAATGTGGTCATAGTTTAATGGCAACAAAACTTCAATTTAGAAGTAGGGTCTACCAATTATTAATACATTTGGAAATGGTGTGTCATCTTCACTCCACTTGTCTCACTAAAACAGTGAGCCAAAAAAGTAGGTCCAAGCTGTTTACTGTGGTCAAAATGGGTTGCTTTTGCACTTGGTAAAGAAGCAGTCATATTTTGGAAGAAGAAACTGAAGCTATTAATATTTTCAACTTATTTTCAGAAAAGGAAAGAAAGGATAATCTAAGCTAAAGCCAAAATCTTACACAAGACAGCAGGAGAACAATCTTTTCCCAGATAAAGGGTTTTACAACTTAGCCATGTTAGGAGGAAGAAGAGATGAGACATTGTGGACTTGACTAAGGTTTGTACACTGTTCAAAAAGTTTTCAAAATAATGTGTATTATTTTTCTTCTTTTAGTTGAGACAAAACAAACAAACAAACAAACAAAAAACCACCAATGAGCTTACTCTTAAAAGGAGGTAAACAAGAAACTAGCAATGATTGAGTGTTAGGTATTGT